>NW_026531331.1:0-7329 GCF_026283585.1 Hylaeus volcanicus | reverse complement strand
AATTCGTACGATGAATACCCTCTCATCGTGCGAGCAAACAACAACACTATGAAGAGCGAGATACATTGCTTGTATAGAATCGATTTTACGAAACAAAACAATGTGGGATCTCTGCTTAGATTTTCCCCGAACCGTGTTTTATCGCCCGATGTATGGCACGAGTTGGACTCACCCGTAAACATTATAAACGTTAACATGATTCGTATAGAGTGTAACGTAACTACGGGTTCTTACAGTAATGACAGACCTGTTCACACGATACACGAGTTTTCACCCAGAGTGCCTCCAGGATATAAGATTTCGGAAACGCCACCACGTGTCATGTATCTTCCAATCGTCATGCGATCAATAGATGATTTGACGATTCGTATCGTAGATTAAAACGATCGCCTGATAGATTTTCGTGGAGAGGAAATTACCATCAGATTGCACGTACGACGAAGAGACCAACGCTCTGTGTACGATTAAAAAGAGAGAGAGTAATATTATGCTAGTGTACGGTAACGCGGTCAGTAAACCTAAAACCAGTACAAGCGTAACCGCGGTTCTTGATAACACCCTGAAGTCACGTTCTGTCCTACCAAGAGGGAAAGAGCAAAAAAGTACGAAGAAGAAGACACTGAACGTGCAAAACAAGCGTTTTCTACAATCATTGGGATTCATCGTGAAGCAATAATGTCGGACATATTGGATATTGACGGTACACCTGTCTTTGACAATCGCATAACCAGCATAGAGACAGACACATATAATCCATATGCAAATACTAGACTCGGAAACAGTGATGAGATAAGGATACCGATACAGCAGCAGGATCTGTACACGCTACCGTGTGAGAGTCACTTATACATCGAGGGAAAACTGAGTCTACTGGAGAAAAAACCGGGGGTAGTGAAGGAAGATGTTGTTCTTGATAACAACTATGCTTGCCTCTCTGTTTGATGAAATTCGATATGAACTGGATGGGGTTGAAATAGATCGTTGCAAAAATCCGGGAGTAACGACTGCGTTAAAGAATTATGTATCTCTGTCCATTGAAGAAAGTAAAACGTCAGGTAATGCTGGCTGGTATCATAAGCAAAATGCTGCAATTGCAGATTTTAATTTTTGCGTGCCGCTTGGTATGTTATTCGGATTCTGTGAAGATTATAAACGCATCGTAATTAATGCGCGTCATGAATTGATTTTAATTCGATCGCGAAACGACGAAAACGCCCTGATTGGTCCTACCATTATGAAACCTGTACTCAAATTGTTTAACACGTTCAATGGCGAATGCCTCACGTCGGTTTGGATGAATTGAACAAATGGGCGCTCTTACGTATTCTTAAAAGTGGTCGACTAATTTCGATGAGTTTCCGCTCCTGGAATCTGTATGAATATCCGTTATTACAAACAACCACGAAGCATACTTGCTCTGTGAAAACTGCAACGCAATTGGAGAAACCGCGATATGTGATATTCGCTATGCAAACCGATCGAAAGAACAAATTGGACAAAACATTTAATCACTTTGACAATTGTAAACTATCAAACATACGACTACATTTAAATTCAAAATCTTATCCATACGATAACTTGAATCTGGATTTTGATAAGAACAAGTATGCGACACTTTACGATATGTACGCAAACTTTCGAAAATCATATTACGGACACGGTGAACCCCTGCTCGATATGTTAGAGTTTATATCATGTGGTCCGTTTGCAGTCATAGATTGCTCGCGTCAGAACGAATCTCTAAAGAGTGCTACGACTGATGTTAGGATAGATTTCGAACATCGTCGCTGTGATGTGGAATTGGTTATTGGAAATAACCGCGGCAATGGAATCCAGTTTCCAATGTCTACCTGGAAAAAGCTATCGGAGAGAAATATGGACATTTTACGGAACTTTGAAACGACGTCTAGTGATCCGATACGTGTTTGCGATATTAACGATTGAGTTTCGCTGCGTGGACGATGTTAAAGTCGCGAGACTCTCCACCTCCGTCAACGTCTTGTTCCTCACAGAAAGAACGATTTGTAGAATGTTTGATTTCGAATACTGTATCAATCATATGTACTCATGGCTTTCCGAGAATACGTTTCTCGTCGAGCGCAGATATGAAACTTTTGTAAAATTAATACATAATGTAAAACTAAATGATACTGTAAGAACAATTACCGAAGATGGAAATTTTGACCGTTATTCATTGATTGATTCTGAATTGTTAGCTTTAGGGTTAAATGTAATTCAGCATGGTGATCAGATAAAATGATGTATTTACAATTGAATATTATTTCTTTCTTTATAAACGCGAATCACTGGCGGCAGGTGCGGGTAACACAGAACGTTTAGCTTACAGTTGTTGACTTTGTCCCTGAAACAACATATCGGTGTCTCGAATATTCCACCGCGAAAAAGCGCATTCCTTCACGTATGCCCTTGAAATAGAGTATCCATTATCCATGGTTCGATCGTGAGTCGATATGGATCTTTGATGATATAATCTTCCGCGAATAATACATTTGCAAAGAATGCATATCATCACGTATGACATTAAGATGGTAACACAGAACGTTTAGCTTGCAGTTTTTAAATTTTTCCTCGACTCGCGAAACTTCGCGAATCTTTGCACGTGTTTTTGAAATAGATCCATTAGCGTACTTTAAAGGGGTGTGGGCAGCCGATTAAATAGCGCCTCGAAAAGGTGTTCAATCAAAAGTGGGCGGAGGTGGGGCCTTATTAACTAATTAAAAAACACAAAGAGGTGGGGGCAGCCAATTTAAAAAAAACACGAAGAGGTGGGAGGCAGCCAATTAAAAAACACGAAGAGGTGGAAGGCAGCCAATTAAAAAACAAAATGGCGCCTTGAAGGGGGGTGGTCAATCAAAAGTGACGTCACATCCCCCCCCCCCCCGAGATCCCACTGTTCCAGAACCGGCATACCTTACCTACTAACCGGGAAAAACCAAATTAGTGACAGTTTTTATACTTTCCATCTTAAAGTGATTACTTTTAATAAACTCATTCAACCGTTTCAGATTCAATATAAATCTATATGACCCATTTGCCTTAGGTATTAAATAATAACTTGATATGAACTGATTTTTAACTGGTTGACATTTCTCTATAACTCTCTTTTTCTTTAATAATTCAACTGCTCGTTCATACTTCCTCATTTCACTTACCGAATCAATGCTTACTTTAGGCTTATTTACTTGTATCATCGTTCTCTCAAATTTCAATTTGAACCCTTTAGTACAGTCTAAGACAACCTTATCGTTGGTGATTTTTTCCCAATTATTATAAAATTTTGTTGAATACTTTTATTATAATAGAAGTCTGTTTAAATACATATATTATTAATTAACTCCATGCTAAGATCATACAGTAGCTTCCACTGCGCCATACCTTCTTGTATCCCCACTCCTTAGCTCTACGAGAAGCCCCATTCATTCACACACGCAACAGCACCATAATGGAACATATGTGCATTGTACCTCGACAAATTTCTTTAATCTCCCTGCAATACCTACATTTATCTCCTCCCTTCTTGCTCTCTTCGGTTCTGCACTGCCCTGTCTCTTGGTATCTAATACCGATTCTGTTTCTTTACCCTCGAGTTGTAAGGAAATTGCTTGTTCTTGAAGAATAGTCGTGGCCTTGAATTTTCCGGATGACTTACTTGGCCCATTCGCAAAAACGCCGGCTTCCTCGTTTGTGGGCCGTTCCATTTTAAATTATTCACTGGCTTCAATGGTCTAGATGGTCCAGCCTGTTTCGTATCCTGCCCAATCTTCTCCAACGCTTTCGCTTCTTTTATCCTTTCCTTTAGATTACTCCCAAACAAATATTCATCTGTTTGGGTATTAGTCAGAACCGCCTTCTTATGCCTTTCAACGCCTGGTAAAATGAAAGCCTTTCTAGACTCTGTCTGACAGAAGACTACCTGGTTTACCAATTTTCCGGCATCATTAATTTTTTCCACAAAATCAATTTTGTCTACACCATCCTTTTCATCGATTACACTATTGAACATGGCACCTAATATTTCCAAAGTGGACGTTGCAAATTTTTGCCTTTCCATGAAATGTGAATCGTGTTTAACCGAAGATTCCATTAAAAATGCAGCAATTTCTGCATTTAGCTTGGCTGGTTGTAAGTTTCCCGGTGCCGGATATTTGGCTATTAATCTTTCTTTTTCCTCGTCCTTTAACTCTTTGAAAAACCAATGATACCATCTTTTACTAATGGAATTATGCAGTTTTACCTGCTTTGTACAATCTACTGTACGGTCTGCTTCTAGAGCAGCCAAGCAATTCTCATCCAACTCATCTTCCAAGGTATCCCTCTCTTCTACATTCGGTTTATCAATCACGTTTTCTTTATCACTTCCATTATTAACTTACCATAACTGTATCACTTTCAATCGAGTTTTCCGGTGCTATGTTACCTGTAACCAAGAGACAGCGCCATACGTTTAAAACCTACACATGTGTTGTGCGCGTAAAATAAAAAACTCTCATGCCTCTCGTGCATACGCTATTTTTTTGTTCGGACATTTTCGTCCATATTTTCATAAATCGAAAAAGAAAAAGAAAAAGAAAACCCGTCATCCCGCTCGTGCATGCGCTACGTTTTCATTTGAAAGCTTTTCATCTAATATAATTCGAATGTTGCCCCGCTCGTGTAAACGCCATCGAATGACCGATCATTGTTCTGTCGCTCGTACAGGCGCTTGATGGATGTTTTAATTTTACGCTCACCATCATCAAACATGCTTCCTTCCTTTAATTTTTTCATTTCAGCCACCAACCATTCCATCTGCTTATGCAGAGCTTCCACATTTACTTCTGTTCTATGCTTTCCCATGGCACAATATCTAGAGACGCGGCAGTGTCTCGGCGCCAAGTACATGAACAATTATCCGTCACCGCGTATATATGGCGTTGAAGCTACCAGTTGCCTTTTACAGGAGAGATGGTCCATTCCAACCTAACCTGAATCTTCTTTCATAAATATCTCAACATGCTCGCAATATTTTCTAAATTAAAAGGCATTTTTCTTACGTAAACCGCGTATAAGCTTTCGAATAAAACCAAAATCAATAAAATCGGTCCACGAACAACTGAGATATCGTAATATCATGTCATGAATCTGTCAGAAACGGTATTTTTCGTATGATTTTCCCGTCGTCAACCCTTAGCCAATAGGAGCTAAGCAAAAGCCGAGTGTCGTTCGTCGACTCTCGGAATCATTCGGTTCGGCATGGCTCGTCGGCCATCGAGCGTCGAGAGTCGAAACAGATGTCATCATTCATAACCTGCCAAGTGTCAAAAATTTTTACACTATTGCATTATTAATTATATTTATATCAGCAAAATGTTTTCAATTTAGACTTTTTATGTAGGGTTTAATAACAAATTGTAGCAACTGTTGTAAAATGTGTATCCGTTTTCATTACAAGGTAAGTTGTCAAAATCTGAATTGCGAGATACTTTCATTCATACAGAAAACTGTTTTTAATATAGATCCATACCACCAAAGTGTTTTGAATTTAGACTTTTTATGCAGAGCTTATACAAATGAAGGGAACCACAGGCTTGGAGGTTATTCGTTAACAAATTGCAGCAACTGTTGTAAAATGTTTATCCATTTTCATTACAAGGTAAATTGTCAAATTCTGAATTGTCAGGTACCTTACAGAATAGATCCATCCCACTAGTATTTTTAATTTAGACTTTTTATGTAGAGCTTATAGAAATGGAGTCATTTTCTCATTTCATCATTAACATTGAAATTTTTTGCAGCAAGAAAAAAAATTGCAGGTATATATAATTATTTATAAATTGATCGAATAAGAGTTTATAATTAATAAATTATATAAAATATATATATATATTTCCAAAGTGGACGTTATATATATATTCGCTTTTGTTATCCCCTCTCCCTTTATTTTACTCTATTCAATTGAAGAAACAAATCCACTACTTTTTCATGTACTTGGCGTAAGTTTTTTACTTTTTTGAATTACACTTTTACGTTCGCGAAATGACCTCCGTCGCACAGCGAGAAAGAATCAACGTCGATGGTTGGTGCGTGCTTCGGGAGCACGGCACATGCCATCTTTTGTTTTTTCTCTAAAATCGCTGTAACCAATGTCAAGGAGATGGGGGAACTACATATTGTAATATTGAGAACGAAGCCGAAATATAATTATTATAATAATTATCTACAGTATTTTATCATTACAAAATTTCTATATAAAACTGAAACTAAATAATATAAATTAAAAAATATCTGTTTACCTGGTAAGGTAGAGATGATTGGTTGCTCTTCCCTTTTAAACCTATGCAAGTATTAATTAAGCTAGAATGTGAGTAAGATTCAAGCCGACAATTCTGAGTGTTACTGATTCTTATGCGATATTTTCTGGTAAAACAAAAGACGCGGGAAACGTGAGCGGCTTCAAACAAACAACATAGAACTCACAAATGTTATTGAATCAAAATAACGCAAGTTAAATGGTGCCATTAATACATGACATCTTTTTTATAATAAACTAACCCAGAAAATGTGTTCAATATGATCGGGCTGTTTAAATCCCTGTCAGCTGAACGTGTGGTCGCACACTCACTTGTTTCATTCCTCCGACGCCGATGGCACTATGGACGCCGGGAGTCCACAAGTGAGTGTGCATCGGTGTGTCTTTTTCGCGTATGAGTGTGTCCATGTGCGACCACACGTTCAGCTGACAGGGATTTAAACAGCTCGCGCCGGAAGTCCACCTGTAAATTTCAGTCGCTTAATTCTCAAAAATGAAGCCTCAGATCGCAAAACGCTAAAAGACTTTTCGATTTGTACTTGTATGAAGACTTGATCCTGAAAAAATGTCCCACATATTTGTTAACACCCTGTATAATATTGAAACTAAATAATATACATTAGAAAATACGTATTTACTTGATAAAATAGAGATGATTGGTTTTCCTTCCCTTTTATGTCTTATCATGTATTAATTAAGCTAGAATGTGAGTTAGATTCAAGCCGACAATTCTAAGTGTTACTGATTCTTATGCGATATACCGTGCTAAAACAAAAGTCTTGGGAAGCGTGAGTGTCTTGAACCAAATAAAATTGACTTGTTATTGATGACTTTAGAGATCACAAATGTTATTGAACCTAAATAATGCAATTTTTTTGTAAAGACATACGTCATGCAATTAATACATGACGTCTTTTTTTATAATAAACTAACGGAGACAATGTATTCAATATGTTCAATGTGACAATAAATTCACGACTCGCTAAATATAGACTCTGAGAATTTAATCCACTCTCATT
>NW_026531330.1:0-5412 GCF_026283585.1 Hylaeus volcanicus | reverse complement strand
ACCCCACACCTAACTCGGCCAGGCAGTGGATAAATAAGTCCTGCGCCCTGGCCGAGTGGTTGAGGTTGGCTTGGAGGATCCGGACCGGGGGCATGAACTTTAGGCCATGTCCATGGCCTCCCCCAGGCCTGATCCTCCCTCCATCGCAGAGGGCGATCTCGCCCGCAGTGCCTCAGACGGCGCCAGCGCCTGCGCATCTGCCGCCGGTCGATTGACCGGCGTAGACTCGCCCGAACTCGGGGTCGTCACGCGAGCCCTCCTCCCCTGATTTGGCGGTGGAGGGGCACATTTTTTGGCCCCGAGCCGGTGGTCGGCTGGCCTGCCCAGGTCAGCACAGACCGGGCATCGTATGGGCGCCGTGCACTCACGTGCCCGGTGGCCCGCACCGGCGCACCTGTAGCACCGGTCCCCGCGGTCCGCCTCGAGGGGGCATTTCTGCCACACGTGCCCGAGCTCCAGGCACCTGAAGCATCGGAGGGCTCGCGCGGGCAAGGCCTCCACTCGGGCGGACGACCAGCCGCCAGGAGGGCCCTCATGGCAGCCGCCGGGCAGCGGAGCCAGACGGTGCCCAGCCCGGACCCGGAACGCCGGATGATTCCGGTTTGGACCCTGTCCACCGGGCACCCGGTTACCGCGGCAACTGCCGCCGCCACGCCGTCGGCCGTGACGGATTCGTCCAGGCCGCTAACCCGCGCCTCGGCGGATTTAATCGGCCTGGACACCCTCACGTCCGTGCCGGCGAACAGCTCCGCCAGGCGACCGGCCAGGCGGTCCGCCCCGGCAGCGCTGTCCGGGCCCGGGATCTCCAAAATGGAGGACCCGGTCTGCCCCTTGCGGTACCGAATGCCGGTTACCCCGACATCCCGTAACCGCACGCCAGCGACCGCCTTTGCCATGACCTCTGAGTAGGTCATGGCGCTGCCCGGGGCGACGGTGAGGGATACCGCCGCCGTCTTCGGCGCACGCGCCGGACGAACCCGCGGCCCGGCCGGAGCTCCAGCCGGCCGCGCCCGGCGAGTGCGAGAGCGTGCCGCCCCCGCACGCCTCTCCTTGCGTCCGAGTACCTTCGACCATGTCTCAGGTGCCGGACGGGTCAGGGAGGGCGCGACAGGCGCAGGCGGAGGCCTCGCCCGGGACGCAGCCGGGGCAGGCGCGGCACGTGGCCGGTCTCGGCCCGGCAAGGCCGGAGCAGGATGGGCAGCGGCGCCACCCGCTTGCTTCTTCCCGCTCTTCTTCCTGCCTCTCTTCTTTTTCGCGGGCTCCCCGCTGTCTGTCCCGGAGCGGCTCCCCACCGCCGAGGGGCCTGGTTGGGAGGGACCCGCAGGAGGGCGCGGCGCGGTCCGCGGCACCCGCTGCGAAGCCCCCCTCGCGGCGGCCACCAGCGAGACCGCCCCCAGGCGCGCCGCGAGGCGCACCTCCATCTCGCCGCAGAGGCGACGGATGAGGCCCTCGGCGTCCACGCTCGGCGCGAGGGTCGCGCCGCCCATCGCAGGCTTCCGCGACGGACCGGCGGGCGCAGGCCGACTCGATCTCGCCGTCGAGGACGGACTCGGCCGCGAGGGGGGCACCGGCACCGATACCGCCGGATCGACGGGCGGCGGCACCGACGGCACAGCGGCAGGCGCGACCGGGCCCCGCGCAAGCCGGGCTTCCAGCTCCGTCACGCGGGCCCTGAGCTCGGCGACCGTCCGCTCCAGCTCCACCTCCCGGGCCGAGGTCTTGACACGCTTCGCCTGTTCGACTGCAGCGTGTCTGATGGTGGCCGCTGCAATCCGCAGCTGGCGCACCATCGGCCCCTGAAGGTTGTTGGAGCATTTCGCAACCCTCAGGACCGCCTCCGAGCTCTCGAAAATCCGTGAGCCCAGTTCGGCGGTCGGCGCGTGGCGCATCTCCGCCGCCAGCTCCTCTTCGCCCTTGAGGGGCTTGCAGGACCTGGAGATCCGGACGGAGGACACTAAATGGTCCGCGACGTCCATCGCCAGGCGCTGCTCCCTCTCGCTAGGCTTTCGCTTAGCGTCGGCGAGGCCGACACAATCCCCAGCAGTAGGGGGTCGACCTCGCTTCCTCCTTAGCGGCGACTGCAAGGAGCGCGCCGACCACACCGAGCTGTCTGACCCGTCGGAGTCAGCGCCGGTGCCGGACGCGTCTGCAGCCGCCAGGAGGCGGCCGGAGCGGAGCTCCCGCCCCTCCACCCTCTCCAACCGGACGACGGGCTGCGCGAGAAGCACGTCCTCGCGCACCCTGACGCCGGAAGACGCCGCAGCGGAGGAGGTCCCCGCTACAGACGTCACTTCACCAGGCGCATTGCTGAACCCGGGGGCCTGGTGGCCCACCCCGGGGTCGCGGGGGAGCCTGGTCGACTACTCCTCACCGCGCCGGTACTGAGGGATCCGACGCCCTCTGCACCGTAAACGCTTAATCCTCGGTTGTCCATGCTCATTTTCAAAGCACCCCATTGCGCGTGGGCGCCGTACCCATGCCTCCAAACTTGCCATGTCGTCAACAGAGGATCCGCCAGATGCCAGCTCACCGCGTTCGCCCTCCGCATCCAGTAAGTCGGTTCTCGCAAGCGAGCGCCGACTCCTGAAGCGGAGACCCAGGAGCACCACGAGGAGGTGCGGTGAGTGGACTTGACCGGACGCAGCCCGCCGACTTCGCCGAAATTCCCCGCCCAGGACGACGCCGAAGCGCCACCCTGGTGTAAGGGAATATCAGCTAGGTCGTGGTTTTTGACCCGACCTGGAGGTTTGTGGAAGAGGCATGGTGACCTCAACCAACTGCCCCAGTGCCAGGAAAGCGTGCGCCCAGCCTTATGCTCCCACCCGAACTCCTAAACTTAACCTATCCTGCGGTTACCCTTTAGTGGGAGATACCGATTCCTGCTAGCTATCTGACTTCGCGCCAGAGTCGCTGCACTTTTTCCAACAACCTCACAATTCGAACCATACCCTACGGTTACCCTTTACTAGGAGATACCGATTCCTGCAGTTACCTGACTTCACGTCAGAGGCGTCTGCGTTTGTCTCCAATAACCAAGACAACCAAACACCTTAACCTACGGTTACCCTTTACTGGGAGATACCGATTCCTGCAACTATCTGACTTCGCGTCAGAGTCGTCTGCATTATCTACTCTATTCTCAAATCTTCGGCTCCATTGATACATACTAATTAATCGTACTCTTATCGCGGTCAAGACTGTAGGGATCGCTCGCTCGTCATCCGTCCTGATTCGCGGCTAAACCGTTAATTGATTCCGAAAATCGATCACGTCTCGATCGTCGCGCTCTTCTCGCCGCCAGCTCGCGGTTCTCCCCACCCAGGGGCTGTAGGGGCTCCTTACGTATGCTAACACCATGGCATCCTTCCGGCAGCGTCTTCCCCTTCCGCCTCAGCTCCGAGGGGCAATAGTAGTGGTGCGTGTTTCCGAAGGTGGTCAGTCCTCTTGGTGATGCCCGAGCTGGAGAGTGCAGACAAAAGGGGATCCCTGATAGACCGCGGAACACACATTTCTCCATACTTACGGACCACCTCCGAACTGGGGTGTCCGGTGAGGAGGGAGCGAGGTCCTTCTGGGGTCAGGGCGCTTTCGTGTTGGGCAGAAAAAGTCTGCCCCGTCCCCCTACCCCTAAACACTGGAAGGTCTCCAAAGTGAGTGTTCCCTCCCTCCCCCCGGCACTCCGAAGGTCCGTGCAGCGCCAAGCGAGCGGCCACTGCCCTAAAAAAACTCTAAAAAAAATGAATTAAAAAAAAAAGTCAAAATCGGCGTAAAATTACGGAATCCAGGCAGGGCCACTAGGGTGCGAATGTGGTGGGTCGGGGCGCGAGCTGACCCCGGTCTTCGGAGGGGAACAATTTCCCCTCAGGACGGGCCGTCCTCGAGGGATCGGCCCGTCCCCACTACGACCACCGGGCCCTTTGGGGGCGTATGGAGGGTGGGGTGGGGAGGGTCGGGGCGTGCCGGATCACGCCTTCGACGACCCTCCCTTACTGGTGTCGGCGTCTTCTTGCCTTGAACGTGTGGCGTACTTTGGGTAGCCAGAAACGGGCCGGGCACGAAGACTCCGGGGGCATGGGTGTACCCAGCGAGGGCTCGGGAAACTCACTTCGACGGCCCCAGGGACGGGGCCACAGGGCGGGTCCCTCCGCCTGGGGTCTTATACCAGGTGTACAAGTATGAAGTGCGGATTTGAGAAAACAGAAGGCGCACCGACCCAGTGTGTACTATAGAGATTTTAAATATATACCACTTTGTTGTGTCATCAACAAGTATCAAACGTGCATAAGTGATAAATTGAAAAAGTGTGTGCATCGTATTGTTTTGGTGTGTTCAATATGTCGAAATTTGTGCCAAATAAAGAGCATTCGCGGACAGCATTAATTTTTTGTTTTCATTTGAAGAAAACAGCTGCTGAATCATTCAGATTGCTTCGAGAAGCTTATGGTGAACATGCTCCATCCCAAGATACGTGTGAACGATGGTTTCGGCGTTTCAAAAGCGGTGATTTCGATATTGCAGACAAGCAACACGGAAAACCACCAAAAAAGTGTGAAGATGCAGAATTGCAAGCATTGTTGGACGAAGACGATGCTCAAACGCAAAAACAACTTGCACAGCAATTAGGCGTTAGTCAACAAGCTGTTTCCAATCGTCTACGAGAGATGGGCAAGATCCACAAGGTCGGGAGATGGGTACCACATGAATTGAACGAGAGACAGATGGAGAAGCGCAAGAACGCATCTGAAATTTTGCTCGAACGATACAACAGAAAGTCGTTTCTGCATCGTATCGTTACTGGGGATGAAAAGTGGATTTATTTTGATAATCCCAAGCGCAAAAGATCATGGGTAGACCCAGGCGCACCATCCACATCGACCGCAAGACCGAATGGCTTTGGCAGGAAGACGATGCTTTGTGTTTGGTGGGACCAGAAGGGTGTGGTCTACTATCAACTGTTGAAGCCTGGAGAAACAGTCAATATTAATCGCTACCAACAACAATTGATGGATTTGAACCGTTCGCTGCTCAAGAAAAGGCCTGAATATCAGAAAAGACAACACAAGGTGATTTTTCTTCGTGACAATGCTCCATCACATACGGCAAAACCAGTTCGCGATACGTTGGAAGCACTCAATTGGGAAATATTACCACATGCGGCTTACTCACCAGACTTGGCTCCGTCAGACTATCACTTGTTTTCATCGATGGGTTATGCACTTGCTGAGCAGCGCTTTCGTTCATACGAAGATGTGAAGAAATGGCTCGATGAATGGTTCAACGCAAAAGGAGATGATTTTTACTGGCGAGGAATCCATAAATTGCCCGAAAGGTGGGAAAAATGTGTAACTAGTGATGGAGCATACTTTGAATAAACAACTTTTTATCATTCTTCTGAATTTAACATGTTTTTTT
>NW_026531329.1:0-18889 GCF_026283585.1 Hylaeus volcanicus | reverse complement strand
AATGAAGCACACAATACCAGCGCTGCAGAAAAAAATTAGTATCTGCGAGAATAAGAATTCTTTAAAGAAAACAGTTATTAGGTGACGAAGTCCAAATCCAATTTAAAATTTAACAGGAACTAATTTTATAAGCACAAGCATACAAGACGATATTTTAAGTGTAAGAAAAGATAATAAATTTTTAAAAGAGGCTTTTTTTTTATTTTCAAATAATAATCTTTTGTTACATTATGTGACCGATCACAAAAAAGCAGTGCATAATGTTTAATTTTTGTTTTTAACTTTTGGTGTTCTTTGTATTTTTTAAATTATTCAATTTTTCATAACAATATTATTTCAAGTTCATTCTGTCAGAACTCAATAGCAAAGAACGCGTATTCGTAAGCCACGCTTAGTTTTTTATATGACATATGTAAATTTGATCATAAAATCGCGAGAAAAAATCCTGTCACTCCCTTTGCACACCTATTAATGTAGAACAATTACAATTTTGCCCTTGTACGACTTCAGGGTTATGCATTTGTTACATTTTGTTCTTATCTCACCATACAACTGCTAGATTATTCTTTACTGTTGATGCTGGAGTATGAACAAATTTTTCTGTTGAGATATACTCTACCGCTATATCTTTTTAATTTCTTCTCTTATGTACTATGTTCAGGCTTCAGATAATTATGAAAATATTTAAATAACCCTTGTACACAAACTAGGGACCAATAGGTGCAGCTTTTGAATTTTACAAAAATTCTTAATGTGAACCATTTAAAACCCTTTGAAAATAATTTATGGTGCCATTTGGTTGTTGAATTCATCAAACTTCCAGTATTTTTCACAAATCTTTTATATACAATAAAATCACTACGTCTATACCGTTTGCTCCGACGTTTAGTCAAAAGAAAATCGTTAATTGTTATTTTATAAAGCTGCATTTGAGATTTTATCAGTTGAATTAACATGTTATCTCGAAAAGGAACACTAAATGTAAAAAGAAGCTTTTTTGTTTTTAGAGACTGAACTGTTACAACATGAAGCGTTTTTTCGACCTTCATGATTCATCTTCGCAGTCTATAGCTTAACTGCGAAACTAAATGAAACGGCGAGTTTCGTTGTTGGCTAAGCGACTCATCAGTAGGATTAGATCTCACCCTATCGCTCGACCGATTCGAGGCATTGATTAGGCGCACTCCGAGGAGAGGTTCCCATCTTTCAACTCTTGGGTTTGTACTGCATCCATTTAACGTCTCCGATGGTCGACAAGCATCTGCGTTAAAGTTTATTGTCTCTAAAAAGACTCTTCTTATTCCCTAATCATTCAGTTTAAAGTCTTGAATACGCTCTATCAATTTGAATGTCTCGGATAATTGACAAACTAAAAAGAATTTATAAATTTTTTTTTTTCAGACATGCTTATTCTCAAAAGTGTAAATTACAAAGTTTATTAAAAATATAAAAACATTACACGGATACGTTAATCTGTCATACCGTTATATCAGTATGTGAAATGAATGACATTAACGTAAGCTTATTTTGTTAAAATAATTTAAAATAAAAAAAAAAACATACTGAAAGCCGTTGTGTACATACAATTCTTTAATTATACTGGTTTTACAAAAAAGTTTAATAATTCATTTTACTTTGCTGTATATCAAAACACCCGTTTGTATGAAGACATTACAAAAATTTTGTTTTCATGTTAACAATAGTATTCAATTTTTTCTTTTACCCGATCTCAAGATTTACGCTTTTTATATATGAGATAAATTTATTATCCACCTACACCTGCAGACAAAACAATTTGATTTTCTATATTAGTCATGTTTACTACTTTGCAGAAAAAAAGTTTTGGTCAACGCAACTAAATAAACATGATTGACTGAAAAAGTTTATGAGAGCTTTTTCCGTTTTTAACAGAAATGTGAAGTTATGTGGGCTGCAAACGCCTCAATGTTGTCTAGTTACTTTGTCTTTTTCCATGTTCTGTATTGCCATCTACATACTCTAGATTATTACAAGGTTTTTTTTGAATTCAAAAATAATGAGTAAACCGTGATTCCGCTTCAAATTATTGATTGGATAGTACTGTTAATACTAAGAATAATATATGAATGCTTAATAAATGCTGTGTGATTTATTTCACTTACCGTTAACATCTCGACATATAACAGATTTGTAACTATAAATCTAAAAGTTATTTTAGCAGATATTGCGTATGTTTATGCAAACAACGCATAATTTACTATATCTTAAACTAAAACAAAAAGCTCACAATTTTTTTTTATTCTTCCAATTCTTTAATTTTTTTGCGTGTTTCAAACTGGCTTACCGTATTAACACCAAAGAATAAATGAATGGGTTATTCTTTTTATGAGATAATTTACTTTTAAATTATTTACAATACGTGCATATAAACAAAAATGTTTTAATAACTTATAAATAAAAAAGATTACATTTTATTTTACTAGATTCGATTCAAAAGAAAAAGAAAAGTAAAACATGTGGAGGATCAGCGTAAGTAAACAACGCGTCAGGAATGCATCCGATATTCACTCATAGCTTCGAGATAAAAAGTAACTAGTCTATTAATCAATGACGTTTATCAGTATATTATGCATCAAATATACATAAAAATTTAATCACAAAAAAAAAAGCCTACAACATATTTTTACATAGTTTTTAAAGAAAAAATTATTTTCAAAAAGGAAAATGGATAAAGTTGTATTGTAATGTGATTTAAAAGTGCCGGTCTATATAAATTTTCAAATGATGATTAATAAACTTGCACTAATATTAGCTAAACAAAATTATACGATCAACGAAGAGGACTTTTAACTACCACATTGAATATTTTTTTTTTGTCTTTATGCTTTGTAACGTCTTTATAGAAAAAAAAAACCAGAATTACTATTACTCCTCAGTAGAAGGAAATCAGGTAAATGGGATACGAGAATAAGTATCAATTAAAACAAGATGACCTGGATTAATGTTATTCTTGTGTGCAGTTATTTTTTAATAGTTATTAAAAATAAGTGAATACAAACAACAAAAAGTAGAATACGAAAAAAACAAAGAAAGTTCCACTACGGGTTAGAAACATGCGGGCTTTTGTAGATTTTAAGAACCAATTTTTTTAATTTTTATGTACAATATTCTTTAAAAAATAAAATTTAAGCTAATTTTGTAACAACAAATATGCTCTAGACAGGTCCACGTATATCTATTATGGTAACGTAATTTTCGGAGAAACGGAAAATGTTTGTAGCGTCAAAGTAAACGTATAAATAATTAGAATATAAAGAGAGGATTATAAAGCTTGACCCAAATACATTTCTAGAAATAAAAATTGTATTCTTCTTAGAAAAAAAGCAGGCATTAAATTTTGTATAATTCAATTTAAAATTTGACTAATAAAGTTTTTTGATGTATTTCAATTAGCAAAAGGTAATTGATGTAAAAAATAATCAATGGCTTCGTCTTTCCGTTCATTACTGCAAGATTCTTTGGCCACACGTATACGGATCACAGAATAATTCAACAAAATACTTCAGTGTACGCCCTGTATGTTTTCATTTTTTTTATAAAATAGTAAAAATTATTGAAAAATCAGTACTCTCTTATTCAATTGTGTATATAATAAGAAAAGCGTATCTCTTAACTTTACTATCAACTACAATAATCAACTTTTTCTGTGAAATCGGCTTAAGACTATTTTACTTCATGTCAATGTTCGAATAGTTATAGTAAATTTAAGAGAGTTTATCATACACAACAAAAATTTGGTTAAGAATTAAAAAGTAAAAAGTATGATAGCTTGATAAAATAAACCATAACATTGATAGTGGTTTTATCGGTTAAATATAACTTAGAATCATTTATAAATATAAACATATTTTTTTTTTCAATTAGAACAAATTACTAATTAAAAAATTCATGCGTACATCTACCTGGGACTATGGACATACTAACATTGTACGTCACGGAATAACGCATAACGCTTGGCTTATTTTAAGATACGTTTTTCATTGCACGATGCTTTAATTTTGTCATGCTTTACTAGTTGAAAAAGTTGTACATACTAATAACCGCAAGCAATACCGTAATTAAAGATGCTAATGGATTTTGCAGTCTAACTTACCTTGTTCAAATTTTGAGTTTTTGAGAAATGTAAACATTTATCAACAATTTAAACAATAAAATGTATTTATAGAATTTTAAAAACCTTGAAAATAACACCTAATATGCGAATTGTTAGTGTTTCGCATGCTTGATAGTTGTTTGAAGAATTGAGTATAAAAACTAGTAAAACTTACCAGGTGAAAAAAAAAAAAAGTGTACCATTTGGTTTTTATACTGTGATATAAATACTAGCAAAATTTAAATTCTGTAAAATATCCCCTTTAAATAATAACTTGATTTTCTTTGATTTGTAAAATTGTTGTTAAAAATTATCTTAGTCTATACATTTATTTATCTTATCTTTAGATAAACACATTTCCCAAATTAATTAAAAAAAACGTATTTTCATCCACAACAATATATTAGTACGTTATATTTGTAGGTTTCAAAACTAATTACAGAAAGAAAAAAAATTAAAGAACTAAAGTAAACGCATTGATATTTTTGCGAAAATTGAGGATTAATAAAAAAAAAATGTTCTTAGGATAAAAAAATAAGAATAGTACAAGAATTTTACAAAAACAAAGTAGTAAAAAAACATAACTGTCAATTTTTTTACAAAAATTTTTGTTATATATTGCACTATATGGGTGTTAGGCTAGAATCTTAATAATTTAGCACGTAACTATTAATAAGATTATTCTAGTAAAATAAAAGGTTGTAGAATGGAGTAACATAATAGCTTCATGAAATAAAAAATGTATTACTACATTTTTTCCAAATGTCTTATTTCAAACAAAAAAAAAAAAAAGATTCTTTAAAGACAACAAGTAGTCTGATAGACACATAGATAGGTTAATACTACTTTTTGACATGAAAAAAAATTGTAGTATACAATACAAAACATTAGTATTACATTTCATTTTTAATTAGTATGAAGTGAAAACAATTTTTCCATTGAATGTTTTAACTGTGTAATACTAGAAAATAGTTTAATTTTGTTGACGCTGTTAAATGCTATATAATTTTTATTGGACAAATAAATTAAAAGTTATTAGTTTTTAAAAATAATATAAGAGAAGTTTAGATAACTCATTTGAGATAACTTTGAGTCAATGAAAAACGAATTTGGTTTACGTATAATTTATTGCTTCTTAACAACTGCAGTTAAGCAGGTTTTAAGTTAAAAGTACCATCAATTTTACTCAACGTAAAAAAGAAATCTAAACACGAACTAAAAAAAAAAAGATAAAATTTTTTTGTTGTTGAATTATACATTTAGGTATATAATAAGCAAAAATTAAAAGAAATATAAAAAATCACCTAATTGGTATCAGTTTCTCGGACAACGCAAACAGGTGCGAGTTTCAGTTCTAGAGAGAAAGTACCTGGGGCGAAACTTTGCCTGAAACAAAATTAACATTGCAGAAAACAACAAGAATCCTTCAATACCGTGCAGCATCTTCAGTATGTGCCTAAAGGTAACATTAAACATTAGATTGAAGAATCAAAAAGCAAGGTTTAGTAACGAATAAATAGAAGTACCTTAACACCGTCAGAAACTAAAACATTTCCATCTGCGTTAGTATGACAATATTTGGCGTAGTATATTGCGCCTTGCTCCATCTTATTTTGCTTGTTGAGGTCGCTTTATCACAATTTTTAGTAAAAACGCGTACAAAACTGTACCTGCATGTGAGATTGCCTAACGAGCTTGGCGTTTGACGTAGTAACGTTCAAATCATATGATGACCGTGCAAGTACAAGAAGAGATAAAGGGTCTACTGCCGCATTTGAATGAGATTTTCTGTTCCAATCTGAGTCGAAGCTATACTCAAAATAGATACAAGCTGCATGATCTTTCGTAGGTATGGTAATATCCAGATCAATGACATCTTAAATTAAAACTACTTATAATTGGAAAAAAAAATTAATTGACATTTTACCACTTTGACTGAGTTGCCACTCTTGACTTTCGGTAAAATTCCAGTTGTCCCAAGGTGAAATTGATCGACATTTTCTAGGTGAATTGAAAATAGGTACTCTATGAGAATCTCCCTCACACTTAGCTCCTTCTTTAACCACAGCAACTAAGTAACTGTATTAAAAAAAAAAAAATTATCATAGACACCGAGCCTGTACTTACTCAATATGTAAGCATCCAATGGGTAACAGTTGAGTTTTAAGTCTGGCAGAAGTTGGACTATGAGATGTAAGAATTGGTTTATTTTGATGGATGATTTCAGGCTTAACAAGCTCAACAGCTTTGTGAATCGCGCGAATCGAACGACTAACAGGTGGATCGAATCTTGCAAAAAAATAGTACTTTAAATTGAATCATTTAATAATAATAAACTTTACGTGTGTTTTTGCAAAATGTCTTCAAAAGTGTCTGTAAATATTTAAAGCAGTTTAATGTGTGACTTTGAGATTCCGGTGTTACTTTACATACAGTCTATTTGCATTCTATAAGTAATTCTGAATTTTTCTATTTCAATGGAAAATGAAGACGCTCTGCTCCAAATGAAATAAACCCATATGACAAAGAACCAATTCATATCCTATAGAAAAAGTCTAACCTTTTAGTGAAACTTGGATGGTCGCTTTGTAGTTTAGAGGGATACTCGTTATCAGCGAAACATCTCTTAAAAAACATTTTACTGTAATATTTAGTGTACTACTTAAAAAGCTATTTACTTGGGGTATTGATGCATGATCCCATGATGCTGCATATATCCAATCTTCGAATGCTTTTAAATATCAAAAAAAATAGTTTTACTTCACTTATTGTGTTTTTACCTCCAGGTTTGTTGTTTCTTAGTGTGTTTCTTCGTCTTCCCTTCATGTATCGTACACCATATGTAACAGAATCATTTAAATCGTTATCACCTGTTAATTTGAATGACAATGTTTCCTTTCTGTCCTTTTATTCAAATTACCAGCAGCATCTGACATAGCCTCAGCGATAGCACTCTGTACCATTAAGTGTATGGATGATATGCATCAATACTTGATAGATTCAAAACGAAGATTTATTTGATGTATTCTTTACCTGCCATGTGAAAAAAACAACGCCATCTTGTGTTTACTTTAAAATCGACAAAAATATTTCACCTGGCTAATTACATCAGGAGAATCAAGGTCGCATATATCTTGATTTACTCCTCCCTAGCGTTAAAAATAAAAAAAAACCGTATGATAAGTACTAGAAAACAAAGGGGTTAACACTAACGCATGGCGTGTGATTATAAGAACCCCATGAAAATCCTATGGCTGGGGAACCTGAAAAAATAATACCGGTCTATAAAAAACGTTTAAATGATATAGCACATTGTAATTGAGGTACCGTAACGAAAATTGATTACTATTTGAAATAGATTTTCGGATACAAGTTCATTAATTATTCTTGCCTTTATACAATGTAAAGCTATTAATATTTAATCTAACAAATAATTTCAATCTACTGTTTTTGTTCTGAAGCAGCCGCCATTTCCAACTTTGTAGGGAAAATCAAAGATAGGATCTATGCCAAGTTCCGTCTTGAAGGTATACGGTAATAACACAAAAAACTGAAATCACTTTAGTAATTAAAAACTTACATCATTCCTATGATAAAGTCCCCAGCTGTTGGGAAATGGAAGGAGCCATAAATCGCGAGTCTTCAACTGAGTGACAATATTATTTTTATTTTCTATTATTTCTATAATAGTCATTACGATGTGCGTAAGAGTTGGAATTCTTTCGTAGTATCGACACAACATCGAAATATATGTAATTATTGCAGCAGTGCCTTCAGTGTTTTCTCCTCCAAAACCTCCTAGAAGTAGAACCTGTGGTTTCCTTGTGACTTCTTGAGTTATATTTTCCTTAACAGTTAAACGGACTATTGGTGTTTCGCATCTGGTTAAATTCAAAATTTATCTAAAAAATAAAATATACTGAATTCACGTACCGTTTTTCCCCGCACATCAATTTAGAATCATTGAATAATTTTCCAGGGTATTTCTTCCCATATATATCTTCCGCCTTTCTTATTGTAACAAGAGATGGATACGTTCTTTCAAGCAATTTCAGAGTTTCCCATGCCTCACTATAATTTATGTCTTCATACACTTTATAATCTGAGTTATTCATTGCATTAGTAGATATAAGCATAGAAGCTAAGAGTAAAACGAAGAATTTCATTTTTTATTTTTGTTATGTTAAATTTATAAGAATTTCTTCTTTGTTCCAAAGTGATTCTTAATGTCGCTACGAAGCATATATGCACTTAATACTACAAATTAAAAAAACATCCCAGATGCTGAACATGCTAATTGTGCCGTTTTATGAAGTTCACATTTAGCTATAGTGTTTCGATAGAGAGGAAAATTTGTTTTCTGTGTCTTTGAAATTTTTCATCGAAAATTTCTAATACGTAACAATAGTTTTTCTTAGTTTTTTCCAAATAAAAAACCAAAGAAAAATATTTTAATAATCTATAATAGATATTAAGTTAAAGAACGAAAATTAAATTAAGAATATTTTTATACAATAAATAAACATTATTATGTTTTTAGTATTATAGTGCCACACTTAAACTAACTTTACTTCTTCAAAAAATATTATCTAAAGAATTAAAACGTAATTTCAGTATTGGATTTGGTTATTAATTTTTAAAAATTGTTTAAAAGTGTTGTTGTGACAAGCCTCAGAAATCCTTAGCTGTTATGCATTGTTACTTAAAAAAATGGCCCAAAATTGAATTTTTTTTTTTCACTGTTGAGATGTATTCACAAACCAAATATTGTTCGGTATTTTTTTGATAATATGAGTATAAGGTACGCTTAAATACGGTGAAACTATGTAGTTTTACAATAGGGCGGTAAAGCTGAATTTTAATTTTCCTTGCCTTTGTGTTCATTGTCGTTTTTCTTCTGAAAATTTGGTTTTTCAAAAGCTATATTATAACATATAAAAGAATTGCAGTTAGTGGCACAACTGGTTTATTTTTCTTTAGTTGTAAGATTAAAAAAACTAAGGAAATCTTTACACATTAGGTTGAAGTGTTCAAAACATTTCAACTGAATTTATAACAAAAAAGTAAAGGAAATTGCTGTAGCAAAATTTTTTTTATCTTCTAGCATTTTGTTGTGTATTCAATAGAGGAAAAATTCATGTTAAAGTGTTAAAATTGTTTAATTGACAAGAGTAGTTTTAAACTACGTTAAACTCACTTGTATTAATTCTTAAAAACTATAATTTTTCACAATTTCATAATAAAACATAAACTTAAACTATGGCTTCGAGTATTTTCCCATAATATTAATAGTATTCAAAAGTGGTAAAATTATATTGACCTTGTTCATTCGTTTAATAAATCAGTCGCATTAATGAAAAATATTTTTATGTACTTTACTTTCAAATAAATATCTACATTTTAACGAAATGGAGGTTTTAAAAGCAAACATAATAAATTTTATGAATAATTATTGCAAACAATTCGATGAACAGCTAAAAATTTTGATTTAAATCAATGTGAAAAGAAAAAAAGTTTAGTTGTTGCGCCTATAAATAATTTTATCAACAAGGTGTTAATTTTTTTATTTACATTACAATTTTTACCTTGATTTTGAGTACTTTTGCAGAAACAAAATTTCATTGTTTAGTTGAGTCAAGTGAAAGGACAAATCTATAGCATAAAGCATGTTATTTCGTTTCCTCTTGCTTTATTTTTAAAACCTCCTAGTAAAGAATGAACAAGAATGCAAAAATCAAATGTTGGTTTTTATTTAAATTTCCTTATCGACTTTAAAGCCTTCGCTTTTTTTTTGTTGAAATAAATTATCTTAGTAATAAAATTCATAATATTTTTATACCTTCTTGCAGACGATTTCGTTAAAGAGTAGCATTAGCAAATTTTGTAATCGTATTGTGTATAATATTCTCTCAAAAATTTGTATATTCAATTGTAATTTTATCTAAAACTACTTTTTTTTTGAAAATTTTTTTATTGCGATGGGGTGATAAAACAACGAAGCAAGCTTTAGGTGACGTGTACTAAACGTTAATAATTTCCTTTTTTGGTGTAGTTATTATTTCAAAGATAAGATGAATGTAAGCATTGCTCAAAACCGAGAGAAAACGAAATACTTTTGAAAAAGATTGGAGATCAACTTTTTTTTCAATAGCATAAAAGTATTTTGATAAGAATTTCATTAATCAACAATTCAGGGAACCACAAACATACTTTTTTTATTAAGTCTTTTCTTCATGTGTAAGATGTGAAGTATCACGATGAATTCCGCACACAAGCTTCATGTCATTACAGTTCAAAGCACTTCATTCTTTAAAATTTTCTACGTAAAGGTTAACTCATTTTCTACAAAAAAACCCTTACGTACAATTTCAACTACCTTAAGCTTAATGGAACCAATAGTCAAAGTACTTAAGATTAAATTGTAAAAAGATTTTTGTTAGCATGCAAGAAAAAAATTCGCAACAAGTCACCTGAGAAAGTTGAAATAAATAACATCAAATCAGGGTAATAATCGTTTGTTAGTTTTCTGATCTAAGTCAAACTTTATGAGAATTTACAGATATAGTTTTTCGAAAGCCTAAATTTTTTTGTGGGAGAAACATCGCCACTTCGTAAAAATCAATCAACACGAACTAAATGACGTGTAATTTAAACAGAAAGCTTACTGATTATTTTCTTTCGTTATTCAAACGTAAAAATAAATTTAGCCTTACTTTGTTCAGTCAGCAAAGATACTTCTATAACTGGGGTAGCGTCATGTGATACTAATTAATAATTAACTAATATTAAAATTGAGTTTTTTTTGTAGCTTAGTAAACTATATTTTATCGAAACTTAGAAACAAATGTCCAATTATCTCTGTTAACATAGAGCTTAAAATTTTTTCTTGTTATTGATTTTTAAATCAAAAGCAAAATTATACCTGTATTCCTACTTGTTTTGTTCTTCTTTTTAATAATAGTTTTTTCTATCTTTCGTAAAAATTTTCTCGTTTTTTTTCTAAACTCTGTGAATTGGAAACGAACATAATAAAACTTTCCTCATCGATTCAAGTCGCTTAGTCAAGGACAAAACTCTGTTTCATTCATTAGTCCCCTTAAGGAATAATCGAATAAGTCGAATTAAGACCACTGAAAAAATAGTTCATGTTATAACTCTTCTCATCGACTTCGGATAGTTCTTTTTTTTTTGTAAATGAAAACATTCATAAGCGTTTATCTGCGTAGAAAAAATGTAATGTTATACTAAAAATATATGCATTGGCAATAATTTTTTTTACAGATCTTTTAAAATATATAGATGGAGAGGTATTTAACTTATATTTTAAATTAATGAGAGATTTATTAAAGTAGAGCTGTTCATTTCTTTTCAATTCGAACTATAGTGCACCTATAGATTGATAATAAACATTGTATAAATCTAAACTCTCCCTTAGAAAAATGGTAAAAGGAAAACAAATTTACTTTTGGTACTGACTGTTACCATAAATCAATTTAGTATATGGTTATCGTATAGAGGAGAATAATAACAATAAAAAGAAAATTGATTTAAGATTTACAAAATAACGTTGATTCGAATAATCGTGACAACAATAATTTTTTTTGAAAGTGAGAATCAGCATAGTACTCATAAATTAGCGACAACAATTAAACTGATCAAGATAGTCATTATAACAATACCGATTAAAAATTTTAATAGTGAAAAGTATAAAAAATTCATTTTCAAAAAACGAAAGATTTTATACAATAAGGAAAATGAGAAGATAGTGAACATAAAAAGACAACGAAACGAAAAAATACTCAATAACATTAACAATTATGCAAAAAATTATATAAAAAATGTCCTTTACAAATTTTCAAAATCAACAAGAAAGTGAATTATGAGTGTTTGAAGATATAGTAACAAAAAAATTGGCTGTTGAAAAATAATCAACCTAAGAGATAGAGTATTGAGAAATTCGGAAAAAGTGACAAAATCAATTTTAAAATTTTTAATTGTTCTTTTTGTTTTAATGGCGCATTTATTTGTTAACTTTTTTTTTATTTCCGTTAACACTATACAAAGATTAGGCAATTTATTCTAAAGAGATTTATATTGCTTAGCAGATCGTTCTCTTTATCAAGTTTAATACATTTTTATGAAATTGAAGAAAAAAGTAAATCAAAAGTGCCAATTTTTTTTCTCAAGACAGTTTGATTGCATATCCTGGCAAGTCGTTTTTGCAATAGTTCAGTATTTTAAAAATAAATTTGTTAAGCGAAATTTTTTGCGAATGGTATCTCTTTGTAGGAAAATAGCTTCCTCACATTTTCTCCATTCCTCAAACTCCCTAATAAATATGGAAAGCAAAATAATTTCAGATACAACGACGTTGTCATTTCACTCGTCCGTTCATAAATTAATATATCAACTTTATATACTTTAAATACAACTTTTAAAATTCGAGTTGCTACGCAAGCATGAACGAGTGAACTCTAGCATGAATTGCTTTTAGTTCAGCTACAAACTTTGTCTTGTAAATATTGTGACATGAGGTATTTATTAATACTGTCGAAAAGTATGGTTGAGTGTCAAAGTTGTTTCAGTCATGTCCCGATTACTATATACTCTCGAACGTGTATCTGATTTACTCTAGTGCTTTATGACTTTGCATACACCAAAGTAATGTTTGTTGTTATAAATATGAACGCCTAACCTTGCTACTATTAATTTCAGGGGCGGCAAAGATTTTTGACTTTGTGTTTCCATAACATATATATTCTTTTACAATACATGCTATATCTTTAAAGTTCACTTTTTTTAAAGGTCTTTCTATTTATGTTAATCTAAAAAAACTTCCCAGTAAAGTTTCCACTGTTAATGTAAACGTTTCTTGAGTAGAATCTACCACTATCTTCGCATAAAATCAGTCAAACAAAGCTTATGCCTCTGTATTGGAACTGATTTTTCTTTAATAATGCTATACAAATTTTCTTCATTTCCTTTCTAAGACTTTATCCAGACCTTGTTTTCTTTGAGAACTTAAAATTTTTTTTTTGTACTTCTAAAGAAGGTAATTATTCGATGATTCAATTTGTTTTAAAAGCAAGTTGCTAAACAATTTTTCTCAAGATTATTACTAACAAAGAATATCGACGCTGAAATATTCAGTAACAAAGCTGCTTATAAAGACATATTCTTACCTCTTTTCCTTCGTAATCTCAGATATAGTTATTCCTGAAAAGAATAAATAATCTTTAATTCTTTTTTTTTAATAACAAATTAGTATAATTTAACTTATAGAATTAATAATATGGACTATTGCTGAGTGAAAATAAGAAAAAATATGAGCACTCCTAAGGTTGTTGCAAACATAGTATTCAAACTTGAGCCTGATACTTTCGGTTTTCTAGAATCAATAATAAAAGCGTGCTAGGGTTTTTTTAATGTATTTATCTCAGCGTTAAAAGTGCATACATGAGCAATTTTCTTGTTTTTTGTCATCCCCCCAAAAAATTAAGAAATATGTCATTGAATTGACACTAAATCTCAATTTTACTCTTAAAAAAATGTGAAGCAACAGCACAAGTACAGATAATGATGAGAACGTTTTAAAGCAAACAAAGAAGTTGAACCATGTGTGAAAACGAAAAATCGTTTACGCGGCATCCTTTCTAAATGTAAAGTTATTTATAACAAAAACATATGCTCTGTGTAAAGGAAGAACAAGCGTTGTTGAGAAGAAACAGTTAGTTAAAAACCTAAAAACACTTTTGGGGCACTGGTTGTTTAAGATTTCGGATTAAATCTCATTATTCATTCACAGTGGCGAAGAAGTAGGAATTGGGGTAGAACACGTCTTAAAACTGAAAATAAAAAAAAGTAGTAATTTAAAACATGAAGAAATGGAAAAAAAAAGTAAAACTGCGGTATGCGCACGAAATATATCAACACCAAATATGTGACTATGAGCATTACAGTGAAGTAGTCTGCATACATGAAAACAAAATCTCGAGAGCTTGTGCTTGTTGTCAAGACAAAGAATAGTCGTGAATCAACATACCAAAATGATGCAACCGAATTTCAAAGAGTATTTTAAGTATTGAGAAATCTCTCTGATTCATTTAAGGTTTTTAATTAGGAGAAGTTCTGATAGGGGCTCTGACATCTTTATGTATGTTTTACTTTGTAGAGCTTCAATTTTTTTTTCATCAAGTTCAATTGAGGAACTTATTTCAAAATGGAGACTATGATAGAACTTTCTAGAACAATTCACGACAAAATTACAAAACGGTAAAAATATGAAGATGTTTACATATCTGTCAAGACACCTTTCTAATACAATAAGGTATCAATAGAAGAGTGAGATAAGGGAAATTAGAAAAGCTCCTATTCGTCGAAACAAAAGAAAACCCACTCTGTTTCAGTGTGCTTATGAAAAGCGCAAAACGCATTCTTTTCTCAGTAACATAAAAATAAAGGGTAATTTTTTTGTCCAGCTTACAGGTAGCTAGGAAACGACGAAACATGCCGTTTCATTCAGTCTTCCTCTTGAGGAGTCGTTCGTAAAGCCGAATTATGAGCTATGAAAAGATGCCGCATAGTGTAACACTTAATTCCTTTGTTTAATCAATTTCTCGGTTCTTACATACTATGAGTTTTTAAAAAATAAATGTTAAAAATACTGGGCACAAACACAATAGACAAATTAAGAACTGAATGCAATAATTGGTAGTTTTAGTGATTAGTGAAGATTTTAAAAATCGCTACAAACATGGTCGAAGAAATTTTAGAATTAGTGAAACATGAGATAATTTTTATGTTTTATTTAAAGTGCAATTAAATTTTTGTTGAAATTTTGTCATATCAGTGTCGAAAAAAAATTGCGTTATCCGTGTTTAATTGACATAAAACTATTTCTACATGGGAGAACAGCTTAAGAGGTAGTATTACACGTAACTCAGAACCCATATTCAAGGAAATTAGTAGATTGAATGATTGCTAGGTATCTTGTCGACAAATCTACTCAAATTTATAGTATAAATTTATGTATCTGATTATGGTATCAGCGATTCTTTAAAAATAATTTTAACATATTGTTACATAGTTAATTGAGAATGAAGAGTATCAATTTTTTTTTTTATGTATATTTTCTTTAATAAACGTAAGTACTGTTAAAGGAAAACACTAAAGCGTCATTCCATCTCTGGTAAAAGGATACAATTAGGTAAGTATAGCAAAGTAGCGTATCCTAAATACGATCTAGGAAGACACTTTAAAAAAATAATATCATGAGTCTTTACGTAGAATGCCTTTTGTAAACATAAAATTGAATGAAAAGCACAAAAATTATTATAAAATCTTTTTGATTAGTTTGACTTATGTATAACTTCGCTGCAAAGAATACATTGTACTCTATGCAAATTAATAGCATGAGTGACTTTAAAGTACACCTTCTTTTTTTCAATTTTTTTATTAATGCCAAGAAGAATCATCTTTGGGAAATGTATATAGAAAATGTACATGACCCACATATTCATACGTTAAAACTAATCTATAAAAAACCTACAGTTTTGTAATAGGAGTAAGATAGAGCCTTTTCGGATATTTTAAACCTTAAAAAAATAAAGGGTTGTTCCGTTTATTATTAAATATAATAATAATATACACTGTTTTGGAATTCATGTCAATAAAATGTAACAAATATTTAGTTTTGCTGAAATTTAGAAACGAATTGCGATGTATACATTTCTGTAACGATATAATAAGCTTTTTGCATAATTCTATTAAAGTACGTAACAAAAATCTATCATGTATATTATAATGTACAAAATGTTACTTTACTACCACTAGATCCACTTTTTATTGATGAAATTGCAGTATTTTCTTTGTTTCCGTTCTTGTTAGCAACGTAACACAAAATATATTAAAGATACACTCAGTTCTCAAGTAAAATTCTTTTTACCAAAACTTTATTACTTAAGCTGATAATGCAATGCTTCCTATTCTACAGTCCGATAACAGTGACATGCTTCATTTTTTCCTCGTCGTTATAACGAAGGTCGGAGAGACAAAAGAAAATTTTGAAAGTTTTTACGAAACTTAAGTAAAGTTATACTATTATAATGTTGGAGATTACGAAAAATGATTTTGTTACGATTTTTATTCTGATGCATCATATTCTATTTTTTATCGCATCAAACATAAGTTTTTTTTTTTTCCCGTGACGAGTACGTTGTGTATTCCCCTTAACAAATTTATTTTAATTTTTTTATTCTATTTCTTTGTAAATAATTTTATTTAATAAATAATAAACTTATTATTTCTTTTTAATTTGTCAGCAAAAGAAAACTTAACATAACTTTTTGATTGTATTCTTAATAAAAGATAACGTTAATGAAAACAGTTTTTTTTTTTAAGAAAGATACTAGGGTTGTTTATGTCTTTTTAAACAAAAAAAGACATAGATATTCTAGAATATGCGGAACTTATTTTAGGAAAAATGTACTAAAAATAAATTAAGTAAAAGCATTTTTGATGCTTTCAGTGTTTCGTGGTTCAAGGTTTTTATATTCTTGTTACCAAAGGAAGTACCTCTTTCGTTAACCTTTGCTTTTAAGCCATTTTTTTTTAAAAGTAATTTTGTAATGTGCACCATATGGTTAACAATGATAGAGAGTTTGGTGTCTCTCATTGCTTGACGCTAGTCATAATTTTGCTTTGGAACAGAATTTCAAAAAAATCAATTAAAAATTATCATTGTTATCATCTTGCTACAGTGATGATTTGTGTGACTATATAAGTAACCCCTGTATTATTGCATTTCTTACAAAGCTGAAACTTTTCTTAATTGCGTTTTTCGCTGTTTCCTAAATGTCATAAAGGTTATACAATTTTACGCACCAATTATTTTAAAATTAATTTGAACACTGAAACTTTGCAATATGGATTATTTTTATTTGTAAAAAAACGTCTAGCCAAGAGTGGCAAAAAATTGGATGTGAGTCTAATATTAAAGTTGTACAAACATATATTACATTTTCCCCAACCTGTTTTGCACGATAAAGAAGATCCGCTTACCTACACTAAGTTTAGGTAAATATATGGGAGAAAACATTTACGAGTGTAATTCAATTTTTTTTTTCTCACTACTTTAGAGCGTCACAGTACTAATTGATTACATTTTAATACTTAAGAACGCAAGAAATATGCAGTGAAGTTTTTAAATAAGCGTCTGTAACATAGCTTTTATTAGACCAATTTCTTTTAAGAAAGTAATACATATCTCACCACAATAAGAAAGGAAAAATAATTGAGTATTATAATGCTTTTATATTTATAAATTTTTGACTATGGTATAAAAGATTTTATGTTCAAAAAAAAACGCTCCATGCGTTTTTTTTTCAACAGGAATATTTATAAAAATTTAGCATGAAAACATATACCAGTACAAAATTCAAAATTTGTGACGACAAAATAAAAAAAAGTCAACAAGACATCTTTTTAAAATACAAATAGAGACAATATAAGAAATCTGACGGTTAAAGAATTTTTTTTTCTGCAGCTTACTCTACTTTTCTCATTTTACATGAATACATATACACGTTTAAAATGAAAATTTAAGAATGCTATATATTGGAAAAAAAAATTTTTAAATTCTTAAAACTTCTTTAATAATCCCATGGGTTTCAGTTAATCGATATCCTGACAAGGTAAGTTTTTAAATGAACAAACCGTGATAGCATGAAACGTCATTTTAAAACTTACAGTTCGGTTTCATGAGTATACCTGAAACGAAACACTTTACGAAACGTGAAGTATTGTCGTTACCTACGCGATTCATGCGTTAGCTTGGTTTTAACCTAATGCTATATCCATTCTAACCAATCTACTAATGTTTTCCTCAAGGGAAGGCTTCATATATTTATCTTCACCGATGGTTGAGCATCTCAAAAGAGCTTTTTTTTTTTTTCAGTTTTCACACTTCAATATCCATAAATCGTGTTCTTATAGTGTATTACAAGGCAGTGTAATTTTTTTTTAACGTTTGTCCTGCAACAACAACATACGCACAAAATTGCATGATTCTAAGGATATTAGCGGATTAGATGAATGCAATTACAAACACGTTCTTCATTCCGCCACATAACTTAAAAGATATATTCATATAAAAAAAAAAATTTTGCTGTGCAGACTTAGTTTATTAAAACTTACTTTTTAAACATGTAGATTAAGCAGTATATTACGAAAAAACTGTTAGTAAAGCGTAAATGAGTAGTTGATTATATATATTAATTACAATTTTTCTTCACGTGGGTTTGGTAAAGAGAAAAAAAAAATTCTGAAAATGAGTGAATTGCAACCCTCAATTAGATACATGATTGGTGGATTAAAACTTTATTCATGCTGTCGATTTTCGTATTTTATAGTTTGTAGTTAAGCAAAAAAAAATTTTAATAAAAGTTGTACTTCTTGTATAACAAAACATTCTTAAAATAATTTAAAAATTTATAGTGGAACTCAATATTCAGAAAACAATTTTCTCTTTAAGGAACTTTTTTTTATAAACTCGTAAAATTGAATGAAAACAAATTTGTTTAAGTTAACTTAAAATTTCTAGGAAACGTAACTTAATTTTTCCAATAAAGATTCTTTGAATGTGTAACGGAAAATTGAGAGTATTGTAACTTTACCTAAAGGCTTAAAACCGTTACAGTATGAGGCATCCTTCCGGAGCTCATAATTCGGCTTCACAGCCTATCCCTCAGAGGGGACACT
>NC_071984.1:3615030-3616698 GCF_026283585.1 Hylaeus volcanicus | reverse complement strand
GTTTGTCGACGAACTTCGATCGTAGAGGACAGCGAATAAAGGAAGAGTACGAAGAAAGTCGCCATTAATGCACAAATTCGGGAGTGAACTAGTGCATTTATGGTAGACTTTGTACATTCTCCGATGTTTTCCGAAGAGCTTCGAACGTAAAGAAGAACAGGGAATAAAGGAAGAGGACGGAGCGAAGAAAAGTCCCTATACATGCACAAACTCGGGGACTGAACTAGTGCATTTATGGTAGACTTTGTACATTCTCCGATGTTTGTCGAAGAGGTTCGAACGTAGAGGACAGCAAATAAAGGAAGAGGACGAAGAAAGTTGCCTTTAATGCACAAATTCGGGAGTGAACTAGTGCATTTATGGTAGACTTCTTACAGGTCGATGTTTGTCGACGAACTTCGATCGTAGAGGACAGCGAATAAAGGAAGAGGACGAAGAAAGTCGCCGTTAATGCACAAATTCGGGAGTGAACTAGTGCATTTATGGTAGACTTCATACATTCTCCGATGTTTTCCGAAGAGGTTCGAACGTAGAGGACAGCAAATAAAGGAAAAGGACGCAGAAAGTTGCCTTTAATGCACAAATTGGGGACTGAACTAGTGCATTTATGGTAGACTTTGTACATTGTGTACAGAATGTGTACATATAGAGATATAGTTTATAGTATATAGATATAGATAAAACAAGATTCAATGTATTTTTCTAATGCATGTAATTCAAAGAAGAAAATTTGACAGTGTAGATTTAATTTGAATGTGTACATATATAAAAATAATTTATAGTATATAGGTATAGATAAAAAAGAGTTTCAATAACAAAAATTAATTATATCTGGAAATTATATGCATTAGAAAAATACATTAGCCGGACTAGACTCCCTCCTTAATTCGACACGGTGACACATCGCGCACCTGGATCCACTCGTCGAGCCGTACCACTTGAAAAACTAAAACATAAGAGAGAGAAACGGCGTCGGCTCGTCGCCATCGCGGAACGAAACTACAATTTGCACGGTACTCCATACATGCGCGCGTGTGTTTATTAAACGATGCATAAAACGTGTATCGGGCAACGTGCAACCCAAAAATCGAAAATAAAAAACGGCGTCTACAACACCCGGAGAACATGCACAGAATTGGTTATAAAAAAAAAAAAAAAAAACATGTGCTAAATCGTTTCGTCCAACGACGCGACAAATTTTAAACTTTCGTTACACTCGAAATCCAGTCACAGTCCGAACAGCTAAAACAAGTTTCCTACTTTGCGCGAAACATTCCTTTCATTTCGCGTGACGGACGCGTCTTTAAAAATGCAAATAGCGAACGATGTACGGTTATCGAAGAAATCGAAAAATGTAAAATTGATAAAATTGGTAAAATTGATGAAATTGATAAAATTGAAAAGTTTGATAAAATTGATGAAATTGATAAAATTGAAAAGTTTGATAAAATTGAAAAATTTGGTAAAATTGATAAAATTGATAAAATTGATAAATTTGGTAAAATTGATAAATTTGGTAAAATTGATAAATTTGGTAAAATTGATAAAATTGATAAAATTGATAAATTTGGTAAAATTGATAAAATTGATCAAATTGATAAAATTGAAAAATTTGGTAAAATTGATAAAATTGAAAAATTAGGTAAAATTGATAAAATTGATCAAATT
>NC_071984.1:3611401-3615020 GCF_026283585.1 Hylaeus volcanicus | reverse complement strand
TTGATAAAATTGAAAAATTAGGTAAAATTGATAAAATTGATCAAATTTATAAAATTGAAAAATTTGGTAAAATTGATAAATTTGATAAAATTGAAAAATTAAAAAATTTGGTAAAATTGAAAAATTTGGTAAAATTGAAAAATTTGGTAAAATTGAAAAATTGATAAAATTGAAAAATTAGGTAAAATTGATAAAATTGATAAAATTGATAAAATTGATAAAATTGAAAAATTTGGTAAAATTGATAAATTTGATAAAATTGAAAAATTAAAAAATTTGGTAAAATTGAAAAATTTGATAAAATTGAAAAATTGAAAAATTGAAAATTTTGGTAAAATTGAAAAATTGAAAAATTGATAAAATTGAAAAATTGGTAAAGTTGATAAAATTGAAAAATTTGGTAAAATTGATAAAATTGAAAAATTTGGTAAAATTAGTGAAATTGGTAAAATTTGGTAAAAGTAGTGAAATTGGTAAAATTGATAAAATTGATAAAATTGAAAAATTTGGTAAAATTAGTAAAATTAGTAAAATTGATAAAATTGGTAAAATTGATAAAATTGAAAAATTGGTAAAATTGATAAAATTGAAAAATTGGTAAAATTGATAAAATTGAAAAATTTGGTAAAATTGATGAAATTGATGAAATTGATCGATAACTAAACATTTGTTACTATAAACCATATTCACCATATTGGTGAAAGAATAAGAAACTCGAATGCGAACGTGTATTATCTCCGAACTAAAAATTTCTAAAACACCTTCGAATCTCGAAAATGGCGTCGCCTCTTAAATAATTTCGCGGCAGTTCTCCCTTTAAATGTCCGATGCAATCCCGGCGAGTTTGCCGAACGAAACGCGGTTGCAATTAATGTTTACCCGGAGTAAATTAATTCGATTGATTCCTTCTTGGAGAAACAATAAAGCGTACGTTTTTCGGTCGCCCGTCACGCGCCGTGTAATTTCCTCTAGTTTATAGTAAACACGGCGACTTTGTTTTTTCGCCGTGACGCGTAAATTCGTAAATAGAAGCAAATTTCAAGGAGAAACTCGCAAAGGGAAAGTGTTACCATGGCCTCGACGCGACCTTCGGCAAATTCGTCGGCGAATTCCAAACTCGCACGATACTCGGTGATACTCAGAATCAGAGCAGAGTGCTTTTTCCGAGCAACTTTTTCGCGTTATCGCAGGACGCGATTGTGTCGGAATCTTCGATGGTCCGATGTTACCATTCAGCGAAGACCGTTTAATCCAATTCCGGCGGCCTGTCAGGAGATTGTAATCAACTTACGTCGCAATTTTTCGTGTACCGTGAAGCGTTTCCTTCGTCGTTGTGTCACCTTTCGCATTAAATTTGAATAAGCCTGGGATAATTCACGTCCTTTCGCGTTTAGTTTGCCCGATTGCTTCTTACAAGGGAGAAGCTGGCGAACTGATACGCTCCGATTTTTATGAAACTTGGGATAGATATCTGTCATGCGTGTTAAAAAAAGAAAACGGGTGTAATTCGTTCGTGCACGTTTTTCACTTTGAGAGAGAAGGAGGAAGAGGAAGTTTGCTTATACGCAACTCGAAAATTATAAGAGATATCGAAGAAATGTTCGAATAAACATTGCACTGTTTTTAGAGGCCTACAAATACAGTGTTAATTGAAAAAAAAATTTTGTTTTTCAAAAATTATTCCTCTCGAGATTTTTAAAAATCGCGTGTATCAGTTTATAATTATCATAGTGGCAAATGATGTAACGTTGTACAATTGTTGGTCGATTAATCGATATTGCAGCGGAAAAAGTAACGTTTGTGACGCAATTAGTCAGGTTCGATACTTCGATGGATATTTACACACAGTATATACAAATATACACAAGCATACCTGATTAAAATTGATAATTGCAATTTTTCGCTTTGTACGCTGATTTTCATTCTCCCTATTTCCCTTATTAACACATTAAACGCCACGCCACATTAAATGTCACCCACATATGGATGACGGAGCTTTTTACTAAAGAACTCCAACAAATAATTTAAAGGATAATTTAAGATTGATGAAAGCAGGTCTGGATGGTATTCGTCAATTTCCATGAGAATTAAAAAAATAAGTGATACGACAAATATTAGATTCTATAGTTTGTAGTTGTCTCGAGAGGAAATTTTAGTTCTGCGAAGACTTCCCATGCGAATGAGTCATCGACATGCGTGGCAGTCAACGTGTTAATAAAAGTATCTCAAACAAAATTTGTACTTCTCCATAAGATATGAGATTATTAGACACATTTTTTCGTTACAAAGGATCGAACATTCGAGCAGAAAGTATTCGAGTTTTCCAGCGAGGGAAATGTAAATCGAGTCTGAAGCACGGAAGACAAGACAGAGGATCGGGGTTGAGGAAAGGACGAAGGACGAAGGATTGTAGGAGCGGAGGCGAGGAGGTGGGCGAAACTTAAAATTCGGCGAAATAATATTTCGTTGATATGCCGAACCGCGTCACAGCTGCGGCGCACGAGCAAAGGTCTCTCGGCCCGCGTCATACAAGATTGTTAAAGCTGAGATCGGACGGAGAGATTGTGGGTGGTTAGCCGTGGAGGGGTGTTGGATTCGACGGGGGGGAGGGCTAGTAGTGAAACAGCTGGCACATACTGGCGACAGCCCGCCCGTCACTAACTCAACCTGGATACACACGCGCCATGTGCGCCAGATACAAACTTCATTGATGTTGGGTGAAAAGAACGACTGAGACTTTCGTCATTCCGCCCTCCGACCCTCCGTCCGAGGACGGCGGGTGTCTTCGCGGGCTGGATTAACGGCACGGTCCGGAAAAGGTGCACCGAACAGCCAGAGAATCGGAAAGGGAGCGCATTTTTTTAGAATCCTAACGGAAAAAGTACTGGAGTAGAGTTTGGATTGGATTAGTCTTGGGCAGAGATGGTGGTCTCGTTTCCTTCTTTGGAAAATGTTCAAAGAGGAAACGAGACAAACGTATCGGCACACTTGAGATTTATTCGAAGGAAGATTTGTTCGTTTTGTCCATCGCTGGTTTTGGGTTGGGCAAGATCTCCGTGATTTCAAGGATTCGTTTTATTACCAGCGAGCATATCGTACCTGTACCAGCAAATGTCGGCTTGTCGCTCTCGAGTAGCGACACCGACGCGTCGTTTCGGGGTTTACGACAATTTTCAGTACACCCACTTAAAGAGAGGGGAGAGGGAGAAACGGGCCATAATAAGCTTCTTCCGACTCCGCGCGGCTCGGACTCCGCGGTTTGCATAAGAGCTCCTGGGGCTCTGTCACGGCGAGTTAAAGGACACCCATGAACTCTGAGGATTTGAGGTAACGCGTAAGAAGGTCTGCCTTGTTTAATTAACGAGCCATTGTCGTCTAGACGACCGCGGGGAACGTGAACGGTCGAAAAACTCTCGACAGACAATACCTACCCGATCGAATCAATGCTAATACGTCGAGCTGTTCCTTTCTTCGTTCAAGCTCGCTCGCCTATCGGCGTCTCACAGAATTGTTTGTATTCCCTTTACTTTACTTTGGTCTTTGTCCATTCTCGTGTTATGATGTCACCATACGTGCACAAATTCGGGACGTGAAGCAGTGCATTTATGGTAGACTTCTT
>NC_071984.1:3610758-3611391 GCF_026283585.1 Hylaeus volcanicus | reverse complement strand
GTGCACAAATTCGGGACGTGAAGCAGTGCATTTATGGTAGACTTCTTACAGGTCGATGCTTGTCAACGAGCTTCGAACGTAGAGGACAGCGAATAAAAGAAGAGGACAAAGAAAGTTGCCTTTAATGCACAAATTCGAGACTGAACTAGTGCATTTATGGTAGACTTCATACATTCTCCGATGTTTTCCGAAAAGCTTCGAACGTAAAAAAGAACAGGGATAAAGGAAGAGGACGGAGCGAAGAAAAGTCCCTATACATGCACAAACTCGGGGACTGAACTAGTGCATTTATGGTAGACTTTGTACATTCTCCGATGTTTGCCAAAGAGCTTCGAACGTAAAGAAGAACAGCGAATAAAGGAAGAGGACGAAGAAAGTCGCCATTAATGCACAAATTCGGGAGTGAACTAATGCATTTATGGTAGACTTCATACATTTTCCGATGTTTGCCAAAGAGCTTCGAACGTAAAGAAGGATAGCCAATAAAGGAAGAGGACTGAAAGAGAACAAAGTCCCCATACATGTACAAACTCTGGACTGAACTAGTGCTTTTATGGTAGACTTCATAGATCCTCCGATGTTTGCCAAAGAGCTTCGAACGTAAAGAAGAACAGCGAATAAAGGAAGAGGACG
>NC_071984.1:3606916-3610748 GCF_026283585.1 Hylaeus volcanicus | reverse complement strand
AAAGAGCTTCGAACGTAAAGAAGAACAGCGAATAAAGGAAGAGGACGAAGAAAGTCGCCATTAATGCACAAATTCGGGAGTGAACTAGTGCATTTATGGTAGACTTAATACATTCTCCGATGTTTTCCGAAGAGCTTCGAACGTTGAGAAGAACAGCGAATAAAGGAAAAAGAAGGAACGAAGACAAAGTCCCTATAGATGCACAAACTCGGGAACTAGTGCATTTACGGAGACTTTTCTGTACTTTTACTTAATTTCTTCCTTCTTTAAATATCGATGTTAACGTTTGCTTCGTCCAGAGCCTCGCGGAAATATCAACCGATCGTTTGCACATTGAACACGACTCGAAACGACGCCTAGCTGTTTCTAAATCGATGTCCCAAGATACACTAGACGTGTTTATATTTATACAACCGACCACGTCTCTGCGGGAATCTAAATCCGCGAATCGGACGATATCCAAGGAATCGGTGTCGGCGTTGGGATCTCAATCTGCGATCTCGACGTTTCACGTCGGCGTCGCGAAGAAGCCGGAGTCGGAATGCAATCGTTGGACGGACACCGCACCGAATCCCAGCAACGACTCGTGCATACGAAAGAGAGTAGAACGATTACGCTATTTATCGTTTCGCCATGGCTGACATTTCACGATCCATTTCGGGTTTATTCCCTAACGGACGACCGCGATAGTTAACCCGTCTAACCCGACTCTGCGGCGAAGAAGTCTCCGCTGGCCGTTCTCTGCGTTCGTTTCGCCGATACTTGCGGGAGTTGCTCCCGGTAGAATTGCCCCTAGCGGCCGGCAAACCGTGACAGCGGGGTGGCCGCGCGGATAGCGGAACGCGCGGATCTCGAGACATTGTTCGCTCTTCACCCCCGATATTCGTTTGTTGTGTTTCTTGGGCGCCGCGAGGAAAGAGAAGCAGAGGGCCAAGAATGCCTTCCCTCGTCCATTCAAACCACGTCAACCACCACCCCCCCCCCCCTCCCGCACATATTGCCATCGTCTCGATTTTCGCGAAAAATCTAAACAATAGTCCGACATTTTGGACCAAGAGGGCGAAGACAATGGCCGCGGTCGTACCGTTCGGTATTGCGCCCTCGGGCGATAAGTCGCCATAATCGCTCGTCTTTACGTACCTACATACGTCAGCTTTATTACGAACGTGGGTACACATCGATTACTACTCTAGCTTAGATTCCACGGATATAATATCTCGTTACAGAGGCGCAGAGATGAAGGCGCAGGGAGATGAAAGCGCATCGAATGGCGGATGTGCATTTATCCGGGACAAGTTCGTGCGTCTAACGAGACGTCACCGTAAGGAAGTTCACGGTAAGGAGAGTCGATAGGAACAATGTACAGACCTCGCGCACGCGCAAGAGTTGGAAAGATCGAAAAACAAGCGACAGCTGTTAATAGAAGAACAGGGAATTAAAGGAAGAGGACGGACCGAAGAAAAGTCCCTATACATGCACAAACTCGGGGACTGAACTAGTGCATTTATGGTAGACTTTGTACATTCTCCGATGTTTGTCGAAGAGGTACGAACGTAGAGGACAGCGAATAAAGGAAGAGGACGAAGAAAGTCGCCATTAATGCACAAATTCGGGAGTGAACTAGTGCATTTATGGTAGACTTCGTACATTCTCCAAATGTTTGCCAAAGAGCTTCAAACGTAAAGAAGAACAGCGAATAAAGGAAGAGGTCGAAGAAAGTCGCCGTTAATGCACAAATTCGGGAGTGAACTAGTGCATTTATGGTAGACTTTGTACATTCTCCGATGTTTTCCGAAGAGCTTGGAACGTAGAGAAGAACAGCGAATAAAGGAAAAAGAAGGAAGGAAGACAAAGGTCTTGTAAGGTTATTTTTCGCATTGATATCAACGCTACAAGTTTACTACAATTTTTTGTCATTTATTGACTTTGTTCTCCTTCATAGTCAATTGTCAATAGTCAATAAGAGTCAATTGTAACGGGACATTCTTTTAGGTACACGCTTTACAGTTGTTTCCTTAAACGTACAAACTTCTCTACGATAAATGCACCACCACTGAGGGGTACACCCCTCGAGAGATTCAGGGGTTCGATCACCAAGTAGTATAGCATGATCCGAGATCAGATATCTCGGCGAAACAATGCCAACGCAACGATAAAACTCACAGACGTGCCCTCATGTTTTCTTTATTCGTTCTCCTTCTCTACGTTCATTCCCCTTTTTTCAACCCGTGTAACGGGACATATTTATTCCGCTACTACCCAACTATCGCCCGACGCCATTCGTCACCATATAATGGGACACGAATTCAACATAAATGAATCTCGAAAATAAAAAGATTTTCAATCCTAAAAACGCGGCGGTTGAAGCGGCACCCGTAAACTTTAAACGTTGAACTCTAGCGCACCGATCGTTTCCTTGCGTCGCGTACCCCTGCGGCGAGCACGCGCGATTACCCGAGAATCGACGTTCCCCAAGACGCGGCGTATATAGAAACAGCAACGGCGACGTAATAATTACGCGTAACCCGCTCATCGACGCCTACGCAGTGGCCCCCGTGACGCTTAACTATAAATTACGGGTAGACAATTACCGCGTGACTATCAGGCAGTAATTATTCGAACGCTGGGAGAAATTTCCGCGTTGCATTCGTGTCCCGGGTCTCGGTTTAGAGGGGCGCGCGCGCGGTGGGCGACGTCGACGCACGCGAGAGAAAAAGAAACGGTTAGCGGTAGCGTAGGAAGCGATGAAGAGAATAGAGAGAGGGGAGGGGAGAGGGGGCGAGCGTGCATACAGACGGAACGAGAATTTTTGTAGAACGGATACTAGGTTCCATTAGAGCGGATACTTTTAATACTACCATTGAAATTTGTTTGCCAATGACAATGCGGACTATGCAGCCGGAGAGGAAGCAGGCATAGGCTGTGCGAATCGCGGCGGTGAAGAGGCGAGAGGATGTGTAGGCGAGGGGCTCGGTCCGCGGTTGAAAACGCTTGCTGCCGGCGCGGTGGGGGAAGCGAGAGGAACCGGCTCGAAATAGCCTCGGAGAGAGAGGGAACGGAACGACGGTGGGTGAAGAGAGTGGTGGGGCGTGGGGACGGCGAGAGATGCGCGACGGCACAATGGGGGAAAATTAATCGCTGAAATCTGGGTACAATGTAAAAGAGTCGCGAGGTTGGGGGTTGACTGGGGGTTTATGAAAAAAGCTACGACTCTCCGGCGAAGCCATAAGTCAGCGATTTCCTCTGGTACATTGAGTCGGCGGCCGTGCGGCCGCGCGGACGAGCGGAGCGGCCGACCAACTATCTTGCGAGTTCTTGTGTGCCCCGACGCCCCCGACTACCCCGACCCCGTAAGACATACGCGTCGCGTACGTCATTTCGAACGACCCGTTATCTGGCAACCTTTCACAGGGCGTCAGATGGACCTTGGAAAAATTTTCGGTCGAGCTCGGGGAGCTAACGCCTTATCTGGCCGGTCGAGGGGAACGACCGATTGCCTCTGCACCCTCCCGCCCCCCTCTGATAACACGTTTCTATTTGGTTCGACCCACGACCCCTAACCCAGTTTCAATTTTACCGAAATTCATTATTTCGTAATCGCGTACGCCATATGAGGCGTTCCTCGCCAAATCGAACGGTAGACAATTTTTGGTTTTCGTTTTCTTAACTTTCGGGATTTTTTTGTCCCACTTAAAAAAGGCTTCCTGGTCAATTTTGAAATTTTGAGCATTTTCTTAATTTTTGGGGATTTTTTAGTCCCTTTTATAAGAGGCTTCCTGGTCAATTTTGAAATTTTGTTCATTTTCTTAATTTTTGGGGATTTTTTAGTCCC
>NC_071984.1:3601320-3606906 GCF_026283585.1 Hylaeus volcanicus | reverse complement strand
TTAGTCCCTTTTAAAAGAGGCTTCCTGGTCAATTTTGAAATTTTGTTTATTTTCTCAATTTTTGGGGATTTTTTAGTCCCTCTTGAAAGAGGCTTCCTGGTCAATTTTGAAATTTTGTTTATTTTCTTAACTTTCGGGATTTTTTAGTCCCACTTAAAAGAGGCTTCCTGGTCAATTTTGAAATTTTGTTTATTTTTTTAATTTTTTCCTATATTTCAGTCCCTCTTAAAGGAGACTTCCTGGTCAATTTTGAAATTTTGTTTATTTTCTTAATTTTTGGGGATTTTTTAATTTTCAGTTTTCAATTATGAAATCAATTTATAAGAAATAAAAAAAAAAGGATACAGTGTCAAAAATCGGTACTGATAATAACTTATAGCGAAAGAAAAATACTATTAATTTTTAAACGTAGAGGACAGCGTACAAAGGAAGAGGACGAAGAAAGTCGCCATTAATGCACAAATTCGGGAGTGAACTAGTGCATTTATAGTAGACTTTGTACATTCTCCGATGTTTTCCGACGAGCTTCGAACGTTGAGAAGAACAGCGAATAAAGGAAGAGGACGAAGAAAGTCGACCTTAATGCACAAATTCGGGAGTGAACTAGTGCATTTATGGTAGACTTTGTACATTGTCCGATGTTTATCGAAGAGCTTCGAACGTAAAAAAGAACAGGGAATAAAGGAAGAGGACGAAGAATGTTGCCTTTAATGCACAAATTCGGGACTGAACTAGTGCATTTATGGTAGACTTCTTACATGTCGATGTTTGTCGACGAACTTCGATCGTAGAGAACAACAGCGAATAAAGGAAGAGGACGAAGAAAGTCGCCATTAATGCACAAATTCGGGACGTGAAGCAGTGCATTTATGGTAGACTTCTTACAGGTCGATGTTTGTCGACGAACTTCGATCGTAGAGGACAGCGAATAAAGGAATTGATTTTGATCTGATTAATGAATTAATTTTTTCAACAATTTCGTTTTTAGATTGCCTGTACAGAAAAAAATACAAAAATATATTCAAAGTGTTTTTAATCGAGATTTTTGAATTTTCAGTTTTGCAATTATGAAATCAATTTATAAGAAATAAAAAAAAAAGGATACAGTGTCAAAAATCGTTACTGATAATAACTTATAGCGAGAGAAAAATACTATTAATTTTCAAAAATCGCAAAAATAGTAATAATAGAAGGCCGACTACCGGATAGAAGTTTGAAATGGAAAAACTTCAAGAAAATCGAAGGACACCCATAGTTTTAAAAACATGATAATTGAAAGCTTAAAATTAAAAAATCTCGATTAAAAACACTTTAAATATTTCTTTGTATTCTTTTCCGTAAAAGCCATCTAGAAACGAAAATTTTGAACAAAAAAGAATCGAATTTCGACCATTATTAAAAAGGTCATGTGCAAGGAACCAAAAAACGAGCGTTTTCATTTAAAGCTCGATATTTTTTGCACCGGTGATAAAAAAAAATCTCGAAATTTACCAGGAGGCCTCTTTTGAAAAAGTCTAAACAAAAATTTGTTAAACGGTCCGATTTGCCAGTGGAATGGCCCATATACCTCGTTCTTGTCTTTATCCGATAACCACAAATATGACATTATTTCGACCGTTTCTTCACCCGAGAACCTTCCTGAAAAATTAAAATTTGCGTAATTTTTAATCGGCTCCCGATTCGATCGGATTCCTTCACGTACCGCCGAGTCCTATAATTAAGAATACACCGGCCACGAGACCCCATAATCCAGCTTATTCCTTTCTTCCATCGTCTCGGACTCGGCTTTGTTATATCTGGCTGAAATCCCTTCCCGCTGCTCGTCATTTCGCCTGACGTTCGTTACGTTTGATTAAATAATTCGCCCCACCTTGAATTCGATCGATCTCCTCGTCGAATAATAATCGGTACGAACCCGGCTACTTTACAAAATATAACAGGGGTTAGGTAATTCGTACCCGTCGCGATTAATTGTCACGTTACGTCGAACGTTCGTTCTTCGTTTCGTCACCTGAACTCGACAATTTTACCAAAAAGAAAGCTCGAGAGGCTTGGAACATCAAAAAATGAAAAAAATTTGTTTTTATTTTTTCGAACAATTCTACGCAAAGAAAATTGAATTTGGAGCACTGGAAGTGGCAAAAAAAAATTTTTTGAAAAAAAAAAAGAATGGAATTTTTTTTCACAAAATTTCTTTTCTTCTCACAAAAGAAAGTTCGACGACACGAACCAGGTATAAAGAACGCGATAAAACTGTAAAAAATATAAGGAAACGCAACCGACAACTTTCTCGAAGAGAAAACAACGACAGTCGAATTTGCGGAAGACCGGAGGCACGGTTACCGTGGTCACAGCCATAGGGTATTGTTTTCTAGGGTAAAGAAGACGGTAAATGATCAAATAGGCAGTGTTTCGATCGATTTTGATCGAAAGAAACACGATTAGATAATATTTATTTCGAAATTGTTCGGAATCGTTTATGTTTTAATGGAAACTCGGGGACTGAACTAGTGCATTTATGGTAGACTTTGTACATTCTCCGATGTTTTCCGAAGAGCTTCGAACGTAGAGAAGAACAGCGAATAAAGGAAGAGGACGAAGAAAGTCGCCGTTAATGCACAAATTCGGGAGTGAACTAGTGCATTTATGGTAGACTTTGTACATTCTCCGATGTTTGTCGAAGAGGTACGAACGTAGAGGACAGCGAATAAAGGAAGAGTACGAAGAAAGTCGCCATTAATGCACAAATTCGGGAGTAAACTAGTGCATTTATGGTAGACTTCATACATTCTCCGATGTTTTCCGAAGAGCTTGGAACGTAGAGAAAAACAGCGAATAAAGGAAAAAGAAGGAACGAAGACAAAGTCCCTATAGATGCACAAACTCGGGAACTAGTGCATTTATGGAGACTTTTCTGTACTTTTACTTAATCTCTTCCTTCTTGAAATATCAATGTTAACGTTTGCTTCGTCCAGAACCTCGCGGAAATATCAACCGATCGTTTACACATTGAATACGACTCGAAACGACACAGCCATAGGGTATTGTTTTCTAGGGTAAAGAAGACGGTAAATGATCAAATAGGCAGTGTTTCGATCGATTTTGATCGAAAGAAATACGATTAGATAATATTTATTTCGAAATTGTTCGGAATCGTTTATGTTTTAATGGAAACTCGGGGACTGAACTAGTGCATTTATGGTAGACTTTGTACATTCTCCGATGTGTGTCGAAGAGGTTCGAACGTAGAGGACAGCGAATAAAGGAAGAGGACGCAGAAAGTTGCCGTTAATGCACGCATTCGGGAGTGAACTATTGCATTTATGGTAGACTTCTTACAGGTCGATGCTTGTCGACGAACTTGGATCGTAGACGACAGCGAATAAAGGAAGAGTACGAAGAAAGTCGCCATTAATGCACAAATTCGGGAGTAAACTAGTGCATTTATGGTAGACTTCATACATTCTCCGATGTTTTCCGAAGAGCTTCGAACGTAGAGAAGAACAGCGAATAAAGGAAAAAGAAGGAACGAAGACAAAGTCCCTATAGATGCACAAACTCGGGAACTAGTGCATTTATGGAAACTTTTCTGTACTTTTACTTAATCTCTTCCTTCTTGAAATATCAATGTTAACGTTTGCTTCGTCCAGAACCTCGCGGAAATATCAACCGATCGTTTACACGTTGAATACGACTCGAAACGACACAGCCATAGGGTATTGTTTTCTAGGGTAAAGAAGACGGTAAATGATCAAATAGGCAGTGTTTCGATCGATTTTGATCGAAAGAAACACGATTAGATAATATTTATTTCGAAATTGTTCGGAATCGTTTATGTTTTAATGGAAAAAAAAAACAGAAAAAATTTTTTTGAAAAAAAAAAGAATGGAATTTTTTTTCACAAAATTTCTTTCTATTTTTTTTTTTTTTTTGATGTTCCAAGCCCCTTAATATCGCATCGATAAGACGACGGTTCATACCGGCACGCGCTTTAATCGATGAACATCGATAGTAAACGACGAGCTTCGGTAACGTGGAACACTCAATCTGCAAGCACTCAGCATAGATAATGCAGAACGGTCTATCGGTTTCTAAATCGAGTCTCGAGTAAAAATACCATCGACCATTTCGGTGATGTGACGTAAAGCGAACGGTCGGTCGATGCACGTGACAATTATTAAAACAGGGTCAACGTCACTTAACGTCCTCGTCATTTATCGCCGTTTAACAGAATTAATGATCACACCTGTACGCGGGCGGCGCGATGCGTTCATTAATACGGCTGGATTTCACCGCGGACCAAAAGACCGTCCAAATATTTCCTGGTTTCCGGTTTTGCCCGTTTCCATGGACTGGCTGCGAGAGATACATAGGTGTACCAGCTTTCAAATGTTTGGAAATATTTTTAACCGCGCCCTGACACTTTCCAAGCAATTTTATGGGAAATTCGCGACACTGGAAATTAACGAAACGCGGCACCGTAACGCAAGAAGAGTTCTTTGGCATCGTTGATCGCCATGTCGCCCATATATGGGTGACAGTGTTTTTCACTCAAGTACTAGAAAGATCAATTCTGAAAGTTAGACGTCACAGGAGATGAATCTAAATGAAGCTCTTGAATTCTGATGTGATTACAAAACTAAATACCACGATCAATGTTTCATTACCTAGACTCCGATAGTTTAAGTAATATTTAATATTGACAGAAATTGTCAAGAATATTCGTTTGGCAGTCAACGTGTTAAATAAAATAGAGTATCCTAGTGTACATGTACTTAACAACTTAGTACATGTACTAAGTGTGGTACATACTCCACATCCGTAATGATATAAATGCGACTGCTGAATGTATCACCGAATAAACGGTAATCAGGTTTCTCAGTGGCAAGCTGTTAGACGTTTGCTTTGACTTCTGGTAATATTACGTTAACGTAGTCCTGTCATAAATTGGAACGTATATTTTTTGAAATTAGCTACAACTGCGGCCGCCGCTGCTTTGCCGATTCGACCAGAAATCCATTTGAAATTAGAAGCGACTCGAGAAATGAAACGTCTTTCGTGGTCTTTTCAGACTCTCAGCCCACGAAACTTTTCCTTTTGCCATACGTTTGCGGATTTTTAAAAGATTGCACAAACCGTTTCGCGACATCCGTTGATTAGCTTCGCGATCTTTGCAATTGGACGACTCCTCTGATCCCAAAAGGACTGTTGTTATTATGTTCGAATTTCGCTGATTCTTCAAAGTGGGTGGAAATGGTCGCGAGGCGAGCCTATGCCTACACAAAGCGACGCGACGCGACGCACAGTAGTTCAGATGTTAAAAAATGCAATCGAAGTTAGAAAGAGTTTTCGGATGCTCACGAATCTTGGTATTTTTGAGTTATTTGAGTCGCACAAAACTTCGAATCTGATATCAGAATTGCAAAATTCAAAATGCCGGATTCAATATGCCTGATATGTATATTAAAAAGGTATTAGATTCTCATGAAACTTGATATTTATGAGTTATTTGGGATGCAAATTAAAAATCCGATATTACAATTGCAAAATTCAAAATGGCGGATCCAATATGGCCGACATATATGT
>NC_071984.1:3600349-3601310 GCF_026283585.1 Hylaeus volcanicus | reverse complement strand
AGTTACTAGATTTTCATGAAACTTGATATTTATGAGTTATTTGGGCTCCAAATTACGAATCAGATATCAGAATTGAGAGATCTCTGATGATGATCTCTGATGATGATCTCAGAAGATGAACGCACGAAATTTGACAGTATCCGAACGTCGCCATCGGCGTCAGCGTCGGCAGGTTTTCTCGCCGCCGACGTACGGTAGCGTCGCATCGCATGCTCTCCCGTGCAATCCTCGTATAAGCTTTACGATCGGTACGTGCTTCTTCAAAACGTGTTTCTTTGCCTTAACTGCCACGGCTCTTCGCCAACGTGAAGGCCAGAGAGAAGAGAGAACTGTTACCGTGAGACGGGTAACGGAGGTGGTGTAGACAGCAGAACGAAATCACTACTTAAACCGGAGCCCCGAGTAATGCGCTATACAGGGTAATCCGAGGGAAACTACATAGAAACGCTTCGCTTTTGTCACGGATCCTCTTCAGGCGACAACTACGAACAACTACGTCGTTGCGAGACCCACCAACGTTTTTACAACCGAAAACTAAGAAAGAAACATCGAGAACCATTTTTAGCACGACGGAGCCAACTTTGCGTTAGTAACTAATTTTATAATAGTCGTTACTGTTAGAAAAAGATCGGAAACGTCACTCGATACGAATCGGAATTTACCGTCACATTCAACCAAAGGAAACAACAACCAAAGGAAAATATTATTATTAGACTGAGGATCTTTATGCAAAATCTTCGCGAGCGTGGCTAAAAAAATTGATCCTAAATTTAATTTATTCCGCAAATATCACAACATGAATTTTATTTTCAATCTTTTTTATATTCTCGTATATCGTTTGCATCTCGTAGTTTCTTGCACTTTATAATCTCCTATAAATGCACAAAGATCCGCAGTCTAGTTATTACACAATGTATTACACGTATCAAGGTAGCGAGAACCACCTTTTCTTCTGCAATTC
>NC_071984.1:3598533-3600339 GCF_026283585.1 Hylaeus volcanicus | reverse complement strand
ATCAAAACGATATCGGAGAATAATTAAATATTCGTCTAATGTACGATACACGGTTTAGGTGCGCGGTGGATATCGCGTACAAACAATTCTCCTTTAAACGAGTTCCGTTATTAAAAAGAACCCCGGAACGATTAATCAAAGCATCATATTCAGACAAGCTAATAGCTCCGCGGTCATTAATTCAGCGACGTAAACAAGTCAAAAACAATCGGAGATACTTCAACAAAAAGGAACGAATGTTTACAAACACGAGTCATTAAGGTAAGACTTGCATATTTGCACAAATCGCTCGTGTCCCTTTGTCGGAAAATCCGTATACGTAGGAACAAAGATTTTTCTTCGGATATCGTCCTCTAGAACATCAACAATTATTGTTTACGAAAATTCCGATCTTCGTTTCAAACATTCGCTTTGTTGCGATAGAACGATTCGAACTTCGTCGAATTTCACGAAATCTAGAATATTCTCTCGCGGTGTCCTACGCTAATAAAGGGTGTAAAAAAAATAAGGCAATAAAAAACCGCCGAGCGAAATGATTGGCAGACGCGGCACCGGCGAAACAAGTGCGCGCGTCCAGCAATGAGACTATAAACAAAGCGCGACGAAGGAACTAGACGGATACGAGTTCACGTTTAACCGGTATTCGTCCAGTCGGTCTATTTTATTTATTCTCTATAATAATATTGCAGCTGAATCAGCTGTCATCGAGTTCTCGATAGACTCTTTCGAGAGCGATAGAAACTTGAAATATACTGCGATTTAGAACGCGATTTAGAAATCAATCGCGAAACAAGCTACCAGACATTTTCTAGATTACAATCAATCAATCCTAGAAATCACGTCTTTAAATACTTAAGTATTTACGTCTTTAATTCTGACACGAATTAAAAATTCCTCGGAGAATTTTTACCCGAAAGATAAAATAATACCTGTCGGTCTGCTAAATTCTATTTATTTGTTTATGTACATTCGAGAAGTAAATTGTTAAGAAAATATTTGGAAATCACGGAACATGGAGCTCAAATATTTTCCCGGGCGCGTCGGACCCCTATTTGTTTATATAAAAAAAACAATGATACTAAATTCTATTTATTTGTTTATGTACATTCGAGAAGTAAATTGTTAAGAAAATATTTGGAAATCATGGAACATGGAGCTCAAATATTTTCCCGGGCGCGTCGGACCCCTATTTGTTTATATAAAAAAAACAATGATACGAAAACATCGGGAATTTAATGGAGCGAAATATGACACTTTTTTTCTTTCTTTCTTTTTTTTTTTACATTAGGCGTATATACCGCGAAATATTCAGAGACGTTCTCCGTCACGGTTAGAGTCGTCAGGGGCGGTTCTAGGTCTAAAGAGTAAAAATAAAGAATACCGCGGAATGGGAAAGAAAATGTTCACCCTCGTTTCGTCGAAGGGGAGGAGGAGGAGAGAATAAGACTCGGTCGGGTAGGGAAGGGTGTTGGAAGCGTCGGTAAAGGAAATTAAATAGATAACATTTGCCATCGCAAGGAGGCGGATCTAATCGCGTGCGGTCGCGTGAGACAATTTCATCCGCTTTTAACGGTCGACGATATATTTGAAGTTTACTCGTTGACGCCATCCAGACCCTGAGAGCCCAGTTGGAAAAGCACAACGTAGATCCTGGCTGATATCACGTCCCTCCTTTCGCGTGTTTGTAGTTTGTACAGCCACGAAGACGCATGTGGAACGAGTTCTTCACCGCGTCGGTAAGGATCCGTCGGTAAAGATGCGTCGGTAAAGAATCTTTATTAAAGATCCATCGGTAAAGATCCGTCG
>NC_071984.1:3597008-3598523 GCF_026283585.1 Hylaeus volcanicus | reverse complement strand
AAAGATCCGTCGGTAAAGAATCTTTATTAAAGATCCATCGGTAAAGAAGCGTCGCGTCCGGTCGGTACTGCTCCGATTACGCAGATCGGAATCGTCGTAAACAACGAACGACACGCGCGTATATTTCAGAGGCCGATAGCCGAGGAAAAATCTTCAGGGAAAAGTTTCGCTACGAAACTCGGAAAGCGCCGTGGAACTGCTCGAGGCTACGCGATACGTGTGGCGCGAAGTTTATCAGTTGATAATGCATCATTGGTTCTTTATAACGAGACTCCCTCGACGTTAAGACGAACCGAACAATGTCACCGAACGGATAACAACGACGGGCAAAGTCGACGAAAGTTTCGCCTCGCTAGTTGAACAAGAAAATCGACGGGCGTAGAAGAAGAAACGCTTCCTCGCATTGTTTGCACAGCCAGCTGCGCGTGCAACCGATGAACTCGGGACGTTCGAATTTCCGTATAAAAGGAAGCCCGATGAGCTTGTTTCCTTTTACCGAATATCTTTAGGAATTTGCTCGCAGAGACGTGAACTCTCGTGCTCGACTCTCGCTTCTCCAGTTAGTTCGACATTGATTAACTCGAGAAACATTATCCGAACTTGTTTTTCGATTTTATCACTCATCCGAAGACTATCTAAGATGTATACGTATATCTATCCAGGAATATTCCTTTCCACAGGAATTACCAACAAAGTATTCTGTTATACGTTACCAGCAAAACGACCTGCCTTACCGGTACGACCGTTCTACGTTACCAGCAAAACGACTCGCTTTACCGGTACGACCGTTCTACGTTACCGACTCCTGTCGATGAAGCGTGCTACATTATCGATACCCTGTCTAACCGACTCCTACCGACGCAGTACTCTGTCTTATCAACTCGGAACTGCCTTCGTTCGTCCATTCCATTCCATCGTACACTCGGACACGGCTCGCGATTCAAATAATTCAGGTACTGAAAATACGGATGCGGGATTTCTACCGGGTAGATTCGGCGAATTGAAAGAGCAAGATTTACGGCGAGCAGGCAAGAAATCCCGGCCGAGGGAAAAAAGAGCTCGATAAACAGAATTATTTATGACGCGTGTGTCAAGGAACGAATCTCTAAGGACACGCGTCAAGCCTCCTGTTCCTTCCTCGAAGAGCTCGAAGGGTCCCGTGGAAACGACAAGAGGGAAGAAAGGATACGAAAGACGCGTCAAAGTAACACGACCCCTTCAATTTATCCAATCTTTTTCCACGTCTGCTCATTATACGCGCTGTAATTTGCGTGCCATTTTTCTTTCTTTGAAATACCAGGACGAATTAACACCAACAATGTTTTACATCCTGCTAGTAATCGGAGCTGGGTAATATTTGTAGAGAAAATATTTTATGTACTATTTTAAATAATAGTTTCTTCAGAATTCAAATAAAATAGTATTTCAAATAGGGTGTAGAATTTCTTTCAAATAAATTAAAAATACATGCACGAACCAAAACAAAATATTCTATTCTTAAAAATACATGCACGA
>NC_071984.1:3591802-3596998 GCF_026283585.1 Hylaeus volcanicus | reverse complement strand
TGCACGAACCAAAACAAAATATTCTATTCTTAAAAATACATGCACGACCCAAAACAAAATATTCTATTCTTAAAAATACATGCACGAACCAAAACAAAATATTTATTTGCTATTCACTACTTAAAATACCTATTTTACCCAGCTCTGCTAGTAACACTAGCCTAGTATCACTAGTCTAGTATCTCTAGTCTAGTATCACTAGTCTAGTATCTCTGGTCTAGTATCACTAGTCTAGTATCTCTAGTCTAGTATCACTAGCATAGTATCTCTAGTCTAGTATCACTAGTCTAGTATCTGTAGTCTAGTATCACTAGTCTAATATCTGTAGTCTAGTATCACTTGTCTAATATCTCTAGTCTAGTATCACTAGTCTAGTATCTCTAGTCTAGTATCTCTAGTCTAGTATCACTAGTCTAGTATCTCTAGTCTAGTATCTCCAGTCTAGTATCTCTAGTCTAGTATCACTAGTCTAGTATCTCCAGTCTAGTATCTCCAGTCTAGTATCTCTAGTCTAGTATCTCTAGTCTAGTATCTCTAGTCTAGTATCACTAGTCTAGTATCACTAGTCTAATATCGCGTAATTTTATATTACCGCTAATGCGTCGTTCTCGCTCGTATTTTCAGTAAGATATCGACATCAAAGTCCCATTCGCATTAGGACGAAGAAGAGCAATGGAATTTGAAAGCCAAGAGGAGAATTGGCATCGTCAATATTTTCCCAGAAAATATTTGAGAATCGTAAGAAATTTCTCTTCTGTCCTCGCGGTCGGTTCGAGTTAATTGAATCGCAAATCGATCCGTCCGATCCTACCCATGAATAACTCGATCCGCTGTTGACAAAACTGAGAGCCCTCGTCCATGGAAACGTCTAGGGTAGACTTTAACTTTAATATTCAAAGCTCGCGCTATCAAAGTCTCCTTCGCTAGGGCGCGACTTCGAAACGGGCCTGCATCGAGTCTTTCATCGAGCATTCATTAACACGAGCACATATTAACAGCGAAAGTAGCTCGCCAAAAAACGGTTAGAGTCAATCCTGAAATGATCGGGGGCGGACGGTGGATCGGTGGCTATCGGTTCTCAGTGTTCCCACCGAATCATCGAACGAGGAGACAAAAGTTCATGGATCGCTATCATTCCCACAGGATAGGGGGACAGTGGAAACGTCATCGCTTCGTCGCACGGTTCCTGGAGGGTAAAAGGAGGGAAGGAGGGATATGGCTCACTGCACTTTAGTCTGTTCGAGGAGAGCTCGTAGAGATAAGCCGCCTCTCACGACTGGCATGATGGGACACGAGGAAGACCAGCAAAACCTAGCGAAGATATAGCGATCGGTTCTCCGGACGTGTAGGTGTGGACTCCTCGGGGGTGGCGTACGCCGTACGCACCACCGAGCTACTACGGAACCCCATCGCAGGCTCATCTACCTACAGGAACTCCGTTGGGGCTCTCCAGGAACGAATAAGACGTATCCTGGCTCGGCAACCTTCGGACGTGATGCCTGGCCCTGAATTTTCCCTTGCAAACGTAATACTCGACGGCTACGAGGTATCATTCATCGCATTTATTTAGTTATTTATTTATTTCTTATTAAATAAATAAAAATAAGAGGATTGGAATCGTCTTGGCTACTATAACGTACTATTTTAATGTACGCTATGCTTAAATCCATGCATGGAGCATTCCACGTCAAATCGGACACGGCTTAAAAAATTTCTGTTTTTGATTTTCTTAATTTTTTGGTATTTTTTAGTAACCCTCAAAGGAAGCTTCCTGGTCAATTGTGAGATTTTGTTGATCGCTGGTTCAAAAAATTTCAATGTAAAAAGAGCACTCTTCTTTTTTTTTTTTTGCTCATGACTTCCTTGATAATGGTCGAAATTCAATTTTTTTTGCATTCAAAAATTTTCGTTTTTGTATGACCTTCACAGAAAAGACATACAAACGAATATTTAAAGTGTTCTTAATCGTGACTTTTGAATTTTAAGTTTTCAATCGTGAAATCAATTTATAATAAGTAAAGAAAAGAAAAGTATACAGTGTCAAGAATCGGTACTGATAATAATTTGTAGCGAAAGAAAACTTTGATTAATTTTTGATATTTAATCAAACGATATTGATATCAAAATTGACCAGGAAACCTCTTTTGAGAGCTACTAAAAAATATCAGAAAATTAAGAAACTCAAAAACAAAAGTGTACCGCACGTACATATTTCGAAGCTTGTCGCAAACATCGGAGAACATACGAAGTCTACCACGAGTACACCACTTCAGTCCCGAGTTTGTGCATTTATAGAGACTTCACTGTATAATGCAACATTGTTAATTACAAGCCATCTATCCTTCTCTACGTTCGAAGCTTGTCGCAAACATCGGAGAACATACGAAGTCTACCACGAGTGCACCACTTCAGTCCCGAGTTTGTGCATTTATAGAGACTTCACTGTATAATGCAACATTGTTAATTACAAGCTATCTATCCTTCTCTACGTTCGAAGCTTGTCGCAAACATCAGAGAACATACGAAGTCTACCACGAGTGCACCACTTTAGTCCCGAGTTTGTGCATTTATAGAGACTTCACTGTATAATGCAACATTGTTAATTACAAGCTGTTTTATAACACCTTGCACGGGACACACGGTATAGCGCGCACGTTCCACGTATCAACAGGTATCACGATCGATACCGTGCTTTTAATAATTCCTGTTCTTGTAGACGTATAGTGCCAAGCGAGACCACCAACGAATGAATAAACCACAGCGAAAGCTGGCAAATAGCTTCAGTTCTGGAATCGTCGTATAACGCTCTCCGTTACCAACCCGTTAATCCAGTTGTCTAAATTCGAATGTTAAATTACTCGTTACCGTACGTCGACGTTTGGTTCGATCCCTAATGTTCGAGACCCTCTTCGCCGATGGTTCTTCCGGCGTAGAGCAATCGCTAATAATTATACAGGGTGTCCCAAAAGTCGGGGAGGAGCCGGAAATGGGGGGTAGCTGAGACGATTCTGAACAACAATTTCCTTTGCAAAAATGTCGGATGGGGCTTCGTTAAGGAGATATTAAGCGAAAACCCCGACCAATCAGAGCGCGCGTAGACCGTTGGAGCGGCCGCGGTAGCGAAGGCTACGCGCTAGGCGGCCGCGCTCATTGGCTACCGCGAGCGCTGCATCGGCATCCTCGCGCTCTGATTGGTCGGGGTTTTCTCTTAATATCTCCTCAACGAAGTCTCGTACAACATTTTCGCCAAGGAAAAAGTTGTTTCAAATCACCTCCACTCTGTATATACAGGGTGTCCCAAAAACGTTGTAACACCTTGAAAGAGGTGGTCCGGGAGGTGATTTGAAACAACTTTTTCCTTAGTGAAAATGTTGTCGGAGGCTTCGTTAAGGAGATATTAAGTGAAAACCCCCGACCAATCAGAGCGCGCGTAGACCGTTGGAGCGGCTGCGGTAGCGAAAGCTACGAGCTAAGCGGCCGCGCTTGTACGCGAACAAGTGACTCGACGTGCATCGAAGGACATTGACGCTGCCGCCTAGCGCGTAGCCTTCGCTACCGCGGCCGCTCGAACGGACTACGCGCGCTCTGATTGGTCGGGGTTTTCTCTTAATATCTCCTTAACGAAGCGCCATCCGACATTTTTGCAAAGAAAATTGTTGTTCAGAATCGTCTCAGCTACCCCCCCATTTCCGGCTCCTCCCCGACTTTTGGGACACCCTGTATAGAGGGGTGCGGAACAGCTGAGGAACTCTCCGTCTGGAAACACGAGACGATCGCCAGCCTTCGCTTTATATTTAGCCCCGAAATTGCTGTAAACAATTACGAGCTAATACGAGGATAATCGAGTAATTATTATAAAAGCCGGGGCTTCATCAATCACCATCGTTTGATAACGTTGATAACACGGACGTTCTATTTGGAGAGGTCGAACCACACCTATCCCTCCGCCCTATAGACGTCTTAAAAAAATGTATTGCAGCTATCAGTAGACCGTGCTCATACGATAAGCCGCGCTGCTTTATCCTGGTCTCTATCAGGGCCAACGGGCGAATTTATTATTTTGTTTCCACCAGCCTCTGGCTCGTCATCGGTCGCTTATGCCGATACGCTCGAGAATATACAATCAATATTTTTTTATGATAACATCGAAACTTTCTGGTCCGACCCCCTTAAAACAAAAAAAAAAATAATTCATCAAAGTAAACGGTAGCCAGAGAAGCGGAATGTCGAATTAAATTTTCTATCCCGTCGCCCGTTCATTTTTTCTTTTTTTTTTTTTAAATCAAATACGTCGCCATCGACGCGGCCTCCTACAAAACTTACGGGACTTGAAAAATTGTTTCCGAAGTTCGCCCCGCGCGTCCTGGTTGGGTTTCCTTTTTCCATCTACACTCTGACAGCTTCCCTCTATCGCGTCGCAAATGGGAAATCTCCTTCGATCGTTCGATCGGGCCTGCATTTGCAAACATTTTCTTGGAAACGGTCAACATTTTCACCTTTCTCTTGTGTTAATAATATTTTTGTGTGCCATTTGTAAAATATACGTTTTGTTTTCACTGTGTATTTGGTGGGATATTAATAAATCGTTAAATTGAGTTATCGGTGACCCGATCGATGATTATTTGTCGATAACGAGCATTTGTCGATAACGGGCGGCTCTCGCGAAGTCAAAGCAAGATTGGATGGGTAAGAGAATGAAGAAAGTGAAGAATGAAGGTTGGACACGTACACGTCGCAAGTATGCAGAGAGGAAATATGAGGAAACGAGCCGGGTGAATAAGAGAGGAGTGGAAACGCGATAATAGAATCGAATCGAAACGAAAGCGAAGGCAAAGGAGGAAAGGCAATGGAGGAGAGGAAAAATAATTAGATTGGAGTAAATAAAACGACAGGGGAGTGATCGATAACCGAACATGTGAATTTTATTTAGACTTGCATTTCTACAAGATTGCAACTTGTGGAAAGAGAGATTGATTTACGTATGAAAAGTACATGAAATTATACGCGTAAACAGGCGACTCCAACCTAACCTCAAACTTCTTTCATTAATATCTCGTCGCGCCAGCAATATTTTCTATGTAAATCGCATGTAATCGCAACAAAATCAATAATATCGGCCCAAGAACGACAGAGATGTAATATCACGTCGTGAATCATTCGGAAATGCTAGATTTTACTTCAAATTCGTATGATTCT
>NC_071984.1:3587539-3591792 GCF_026283585.1 Hylaeus volcanicus | reverse complement strand
TCGTCGATTCGTCGGCACTCGGAATCACTCGGCAAGGCTCGTCGGCCATCGGCCGGAATCGCAATATGGCTGCCGCTCGTGCCGCTCGTTCGTTTCTAACCTGTATAATCTACCAGTTTGCATTCGTGACATTTGGACGGCGCAAATTGAATAATTATTTTAAAGGCTACGTGTAGTGAGATCGTATCGGGAAGTATATGGTCGGAAGTAGACTGCGAATCTTTATGCGAAATAAAATTTTCGCGATCGTGCCTACAAAAATCGAACCTAAATAGGAATTAATTTTATTCTGCAAATATTACAGCATCAACTTTACTTTGAATCCTTTTAACATTTTTCCATATAGTTTACATTTTATAGTTTCTTGCACATTAAGACTTCCTATAAATGCATAAAGATTCGCGGTCTAGCACGTTCGCGAATATAAGCGATGAAAAATCCGCGGTCGTGGAAATAATATACATTTGTGTATATGAACATGGTGTTTCGAGTGTGCATTTCGTGATACGAATTTAAGTGAATATTCATTTTGTGCAAATACGAAACATTGTGCAATAGGATAATTGATATTTACCTGTTTACAAGAGGCAGAGGTAATGTAACCTTCAAGTTTCTTGCGATAAGACTTCGTACGATGTGTACCGCGTACTTTTGAACTTCGTTGCGTTTCGCGAAACTAAAAAGAACTAGAATTACGACTGGTCTAAATCGCCGATAAACACGGTTTCGAAGGGACATCGTTTCGCAATTATTTACAGCGTGCGTTCGTTATGTTTAATACTCGAGTGCATTATGTACCGTGTTCGGGGAGGGGACCCTCTTGCCCCGAGGTAAAATAATAAAACGTTGGCCGACGTCTGTGTGTATCCCGATTATGTACGTGTGACGAGCTAGGGGTGGGATGGAGGAGGGCGAAAGAGGGCGGGATTGGGGGAGCACCGGTAAAGATATTAGGTAGCAGGTTCGGGCAAGCACGGAAACCCCATCAGCTCCGTGCTCGTAAATTTTCCAAGAAGCTGCCGAAACTCTGCTACGGTAGGCCTACATAAGAATATACTGCAGACTGGTTGGTAGCGGCTTCGATCCGCAACTACTCCATCGTGGATCCTGGATCCACTTCCGTGACGTATCTCTGCAAGAACAAAAGGCTATCTCCTGTCCGCTTCTCGGGTTGATCCACGGTGACTGACGACGTCTGATCAGAGCTCCGGGGAACAAACGAAACCAACGAAAGAAATACCGACACAACAGATGGATGATACTCTACCAGGCGGAATCGGGAGCTTATTGAAGTTAGCACACACAGCACAGTGAAGTTTGCATTTGAGCAAATTCAAATTTTGATCAAAATCAAATTACATTCGTTCGTCCACATTTTGTCCACAATTTGTCCAACCACAATTTTCATTTGTCCACTTTTCATAAAAAAGTTATACCACAAACTACCCATTTGAAGTCAACTGTATAGTCCTTTTCTTAGGGTTTTCTTAACAAACGTGTCTTTCCACATTTTGTCCACAATTTGTCCAACCACAATTTTCATTTGTCCACCTTTTTAATATATATTAAGGTGAATATGTACGTGGTATATACCGTTGGATGCAAATTAACAGTTAAAATGCAGAAATTGTTTTGCGTCGATTTAAAATTGACATTTTCGTCGACTCGATTACGATCAATTATACAATTTCAACGTGCATCGCGTCATCTATGTTACCGTAGATTTGTAGCTGGAAGGAAACTTTATTCCGTTATAGTCTACAAAGAGTATTCAAGCGAATCCGCGTCCCTTGAGCTTAAACGGAATACTCTTTTTAAAAGGAAATTTCCTCGCGAAGCTTACAAAATTTATCCTACTGGATAAATCGACGAGTAGAGTTCGAGATGCTCGCGAGACCTGGTACTTTTCAAAAAATTGTTGGCGATATCGATAAAAAGAAACAAACAGAAACAGAGCTTATCGAACATACGATTTATTTGTCCGAGTATCGAGGGACGTTTAACACGTTGATCGCCAACGTATATGGGTAACAGGGATTTTTCCCAAAGAAATGAAAAAAATCATTTCGAAGATCAGATGTTAAAGTAAACAAGTCTGGATAAGATTCGTGAATTTTTGACGAGGTTGCAAATCTAGATACCAACGCGAATGTTAAATTATACAGGGTGTCCCAAAAGTCAGGGAGGAGCCGGAAATGGGTGAGACGATTCTGAACAACAATTTCCTTTGCAAAAATGTCGGATGGAGCTTCGTTAAGGAGATATTAAGAGAAAACCCCGACCAATCAGAGCCCGCGTTGACCGTTCGAGCGGCCGCGCTCATTGGCTACCGCGAGCGCTGCATCGGCATCCTCGCGCTCTGATTGGTCGGGGTTTTCTCTTAATATCTCCTCAACGAAGTCTCGTACAACATTTTCGCCAAGGAAAAAGTTGTTTCAAATCACCTCTACTCTGTATATACAGGGTGTCCCAAAAACGTTGTAACACCTTGAAAGAGGTGGTTCGGGAGGTGATTTGAAACAACTTTTTCCTTAGCGAAAATGTTGTCGGAGGCTTCGTTAAGGAGATATTAAGAGAAAACCCCAACCAATCAGAGCGCGAGGCGACCGCGCTCCACGACCAATCAGAGCGCGCGGATACCGTTGGAGCGCTCGTGGTAGCGTATGAGCGCGGCCGCCTGGCGCGTAGCCTTCGCTACCGCGGCTGCTCCAACGGTCTACGCGCGCTCTGATTGGTCGGGGGTTTTCTCTTAATATCTCCTTGACGAAGCCCCATCCGACATTTTTGCAAAGGAAATTGTTGTTCAGAATCGTCTCAGCTACCCCCCATTTCCGGCTCCTCCCCGACTTTTGGGACACCCTGTATAGTTCCCAATTTCATATGAACAAAATCTTAGCTTCGTAAATATTTTCGTGAGTATATGTTTGGCGTCGAGAGTGTTAAATAATTAATCGGTGGATTGGACGGCGTAAATAATTAATTTCGAACGACTGAAAGATAAGAGGGCCGCTTTGAAAAGATAACGAGGGTATCGATATCGATCGTTTCGATACGTGAAAATTATTTCTTTGGGTAACTTGAGATTTTAATAGACCCTCCGCGTCGGCGTCGGCGTCGCGTCGTTTTCTTGCAGCCTCCGGCCACGTTCGATAAGTCCTTCCTCTTTTCGTAATTTTCCATGGATAGATTCTTCTACGGCTTATTCCATAAAGATACATACTCGAGGTTCGGTTAGGTCTAGAAACTCTGCAGATGACTCTGCAATGATCATTGAAAAATGAAAAGAATTGAATTTCGACCGTTACTAAGAAAGTCATAAGAAACCAAGGAAAGGAGATCTCATCCGTTCGCATTCATTCGGCGCCCATTTCCTCTGCATTCAAACATTAAAACTTGAAATTCAAAATCTCGATTAAAAACACTTTAAATATTTCAATTTTGTATTTTTTTCTGTAAGAGCCATCTAAAAACGAAAATTTTGAACAAAAAAGAATTGAATTGCAACGATTATTAAAAAAAGTCATAAGAAAGCAAGAAAAGGAGCAGCTCTTTTTGAAATTCGATATCTTTGGTACCAGTGATCAAAAAAATCTCAAAATTTACCAGGAAGTCTCTTTCGAGGTCTACTAAAAGATACCAAAAGATACGAAAAAATTAAGAAACTCAAAAACAGATATTTGTTGAACCGTCCGACTTGCCATGGATTGCCCCATATGTACAGAATATCAGTTACACACCAATATTCATTTTCAATAACGCGTTCTGCTGATCCCGTACATGGTATCAGGAGAGTTCCTCCGCAATATACTATTCTATTGGAAGCCATAGACGCTCCGGGAAGCTATTATCAAGTGTCCGTGATTTATCGATAAGACAGCTGCGCTTTCATCAGACTGCTAAACTCGAAAATTTTAAATCGCTTCGCGTTTCATCCCTCTCGCCGGATTTTCTAAAATACTCTAAATAACGTCTACAGTGTTGTCTCGTTAGACGCACAAATCTGTCCAGGATAAGTGCACCAGCGATGCCAGCCGGAACACCTTCTTTATCTCGCGTGCGGGACGAACATGGAATCAACGGACGAATCTGTTTGCGTATCCAGAGCCGTTAGTTCCATCACAAGAATGTGAGTGAAATACATAAATATTGTAAAACTTAAAATTATTAGGTATGGAAGAATGAAGGTACGGAATGGTAGGCAGAAGCGAGAGAGAGAGAGAGAGAGAGAGAGAGAGAGAGAGAGAGAGAGAGAG
>NC_071984.1:3585825-3587529 GCF_026283585.1 Hylaeus volcanicus | reverse complement strand
GTGGAGAGAGAGAGAGAGAGAGAGAGAGAGAGAGAGAGAGAGAGAGAGAATATAGGAAAAGACTGTGAGGCGACAAAGATAGAAGAATCACATAATAGCAAAACAAGGGCTGTTAACACCTTATCGCTTTAATAAAGACAGAATTACAGAATTAGTCCCGTCGCGGGGTTCGGATCAAGTTTTCGGTGTCGTCCCTCACGGAAAATAATTTCGCGCCGGGAAACGACAAAGGTCCTTCGTCGGCAGCCGCCGTAGGGAAAAGCGAATCCAAAGTCGATATCGAGTTCTCCGGCTACTGTCTTCCTCGCTGAATAACATGCATTAGCCTTTCGCCAGATTAGAGAGGAGCCGGAGGAGTTTGAGAGCTGTGTCGTCCAGCCAGCTGCACCGTCCGAAGAAGATAAAAAAGGAACAGCACGGACCAAAGACGGATACCGAGAAAGGGAGAAGAATCGAAACGAGAACGGACAGCAAGGATTAGCATATTATTTACGTGCGACATCCGGGATAGGTTCGAAGACTCGACTCCGGAACTTTAAATCTCCTTTCGCGTAATACTTTGCTTGGCGACTGTCGCACCTCGTTAACGCGCTCGTCGCCGACGTGTTCATGCCTTTGGTCGAGCAACTGAAACCGTTCGTTCCGAATAAAAAGTTTATTTAATCAAAATTCCGACCAACGAAATAAATCTCGATGCGATTCGCGAGCAACTATAATTATATGTTACTATATTATATAAATTGTAAATTATTATATAAACTATAACTTTATATAACCTAACTTTATATAACCTAACTTTGTCTGGAAAGTCCATAGCGATTTTTAGTGGGCAGTATAGGTCTGAATATGTCGGAATGGCTGAATTCAAATATGCTTTTGAATTTTTCTTAGAAATTGCCACGAACTTTCTGGACAAACCAATAAATGAGACCAAACACCGAGGTACTCGAGCTATCTCTATGCGTTAGAGCATCTGTATTCGTTAAATTATTTACTTTTTAATAGTCTTTGGTGGGTAGTATCCACCGGATACACGGTTCGCCGTGATCATCCGCGTGATTCCATCACGAGCACGGTTTCTGAGCTCGTTGCGTCCCTTGGCAGCTAGCACGTAGCAAGAAAAGCCCGAGCCGATGGGAAAAGAAAGTCACATTCATTCCAAGTCTAATTTACCGTGTAGAAATCGCGGTGAATGCCATTAGCGCCACCGTGGATTCTATGTATACCGACGAACCTTTATGCTACGTGCCTGCCAGGTGGAAAGGACGAGAGAGCCTTTGGCGCGGTGCCAAGGGACACCTGGAATTAACGTGCGACCCTCTTAACGAGGTAAATAAGATTATAAGATTGTACAATATTATGAGATGCGCCCATCGATTGTTCCCGGCACCGCCCTCTCGAACTCTGTAGCTATTTATTATTTACAACATTGCTCATTTGGTATGCGAACGGTCGGATTAATGAATCAATCGGTGCTCGAGCAACGCTTTTAAAACGAATCGAATAAACGTCGCGAATAAATAGTAGCGACATATGTATCGACACATTTTTCAACGAGTTATCAGAAGTTTCTATTAATGTTGCCATGGAAAAATATGTTGATATGCAATATATACGTATATATATAGAAGATTATAGATTATAAGATATATATATAGAACATTGATAGAAACTATATATATAGCAAGTTTCACACAGCAATTT
>NC_071984.1:3573808-3585815 GCF_026283585.1 Hylaeus volcanicus | reverse complement strand
GTTGAAATATATACATACATATATATTGTATATCAACACATTTTTCTGTAGGAACATTGATAGAAATTTCTGATAACTGGTTGAATATTGATTTTAACGAAAATTGCTGTGGAAGAATGTGTTGAAATACATACATACATATATATTGTATCTCAACACATTTTTCCATAACAACATTGATACATATTGTTTACATGTACAGGATGGATCACATTACAGCATGAAAACATCTATAACTTGTTAAATATTGATTTCAACAGAAATTGCTGTAGAAGAATGTGTTGAAATATATACATACGTATATATTATATATCAACACATTTTTCTATAGGAACATTGATAGAAATTTCTGATAACTGGTTGAATATTGATTTTAACGAAAATCGCTGTGGAAAAATGTGTTGATACATATACATACGTTATTTCAAAGATGCTAGATAATAAGAAAGAAATTGAAGATCCTCTAATTTCGAATATACTCGGTCGAGACGGACGAGTTGTTTATTTTGAAACAAGTATGGTATTCGGCTTGACTTTGTCCCCGAGCGTGCCAAGGGGAACCCGTAGACTAAACATGGGGTTCGATGTAGCGACAAACTATAAACTGATCGCTCGAACACGGGTGTTATTCTTCATTGAACGATAGATGATAACGTGCTTTATATGTACAACTAGAAAGAGAAAACGTTTCACATATTCTGTGCTCTTTCGACTAATCTGTTTCAGTCGGCCGTGAAAGATTTATGGCTTCTCGCTTTCGTGGGACTTTGAATAAAAACGAGTTGCTTATTTCGAGACAATTCGCTTCATGGAACGTCGAAAGTACACGGAATTCATGGTTTACTAACAACGCAATTCAATTAGGTTAGCGATTAATTAATGTGAGAAGCGTCATGCATCCGTGCACTTGAGGAGAGAGCCGTTGTGGTGACGAAGGAGCCGATGGGGTGTACGAAGAGGGTTCCATCTTGAAATCAATTGCAAAGCTTAGAATTATTGTGTCGTATGAGAAAATTACGATTATTTAACGAGGCGCTATTAAAATCTCCTTCTATTATTAAAAATCAAGTACTCCGGGATAATGGCACCGTGAGAATGGATTTTGAAAGACGGACTTGAATAAAGAGACATTAAGCGAGGAGCGTTCGACGCAGAGACTCGGCGGATTCGAATATTATTCACACTCAATTTAACTTATTGAGGCCGCGACGAGAGCTGTTTGATGGCACGGACTACAATAGCGTAACAATTAATCGCTTAATGGATTATCTCGGTGCCAAGTAATTTATCAAAACCGTCCGGCTCCTCCCTGAAAACTGTGCTTTTGCGAAACACACCGCACTCTTATTCGCTACTTCGGAATCGGACGAGAATCTAAAAGACGATATCTAAAAACATAATATCATTTATTTATAAGCGCACATACCATTATTCTTATAAAGGGTTTTACATAATATTAATATTACGTAGAAATTAAAAATCAGCGACTGGTCGTCACCGAATAATAATAGTGATTTTACATTAATTCATTGTTACAAACACGTATTACAGTTTAGAAATATAACGGAGACGTGATTCCGATACATTTCGTCAATTTTAAATGTACAAAGAAATTTTTTACAAAATTGTCGGAAACATTGATTAACACGCTCACTATGATTCAAGATCAAGATGTGATCAAGGTGTGTTCAAGGCATACAACGAATAATTATTTATTAATTCGTTCCGAATATAAATCGCTAACTCTTGTTAATTTGCTAGCATTTATTATCGGCGCACGGTAAACTCTACAAGATACCGGGAAATGAAAACAAACAGGATTTAAAAGAATTAAGTTACGATTAAAATTATACTACCGACTGGCTGTGCCGCGAATAATTACACGAGGCGTCCTACCTTACTCGAAAGAAATCGTTTTCAATGGGAAAATGAAAAAGAAATGCTCGAAAGGAAGAATATTAAAATATATTGAATATATATATAGAAACGGAGGTCAGGGAGGAACCCGTGTAGGAATCCACGATTTAAGTTTCTCGCCTTTGCGTCAATTACATATAGACTCGCGCGTATTTAATTCGCATAAGAAATAGCGTAGTCACTATTTACAATTTATCAGAACATATTCAAAACTACTGTATAATTTTGTAATTAAATTGGATTAGGTCTTAAACCCGATACCTGCATACCGTACGCGAGGTATGCAATCACAACGAAGAAAGTAACGTGTGTTATCATATAATCGTATCAACCCTCCGGACGAGAACGTCGCATAAGGCAAAATTCATTCATTCTTTCATGTACATACACGTTATTAATTAGAGGTCTATTAGCAAGTTACGGTACATAACGATAATGGTAGAAAAATTCACGTATTTTGTACTAAGCTTAACCAACTTCGACCTTCACCACCTACCGACGTTGGAAACCTAATCTGCACCAATCGCACCGCGTTCTTCTCTTCTCCCATTTCTTTGTACTCTGAGGTAGCTGGTACGACTATAGTCTCCCCATCTTCGCTCTCGTTATAATTATACACTTCTTCCACTTGCTCCGAATCCTCTTGTTTGCACTCCATCGAGTCGTTCTCGACAAAGGTCATCTAAACATTCGTAAGTTTAGACAGTAGTTGCCTAATTGCATTAGTTACGTTCGAGTTATCAATGGTACATACCTCTTCGTTAACAAGGTGACTCACTTCTTCGTCTGCAACGTTTTCCTCGGCCGAGATATTTAACACGTCCTCTTCATTGTACATTTGATCCTCGTTCTGTTGTATAATAACGTGGTCTTTCAATTCCGTCACGTATAATTCCGTTTCTTCTAACTAAAACAATATCGATAACAAATTGATATCATAAAAAAATGATTAACGGTTGTAACGGTACGCGTGTTATCACGATTTAAGCAAAAAGGCAACGGCAAACGATTACCTGATCGTTCTCAGCGTCATCCATTAGAAGTTCCACGTTATCGTTAGGGATTGTTATGATCTGATCCTCTTCCGTAGTAAGACGTGGTTGATTAACTACGATGGTATCGTTCAGGTGGCCCTAAGAAACATAACGCATATCAGTGTGTCACGTCGTTGAGCAAATACATGGCACACCGCTATCTCTTCGTAAATCATCGTTTTACCTGGGTTTGCATGTGACTGTACAGCAAAGGTTTTCTCATGAAACCCATACCACATACCAAACACTCGTAGGGCTTCTTGTCGCTGTGCACGAATCGATGCGCGTTTCTATTGTCCCTGCTATTAAAAGCTTTACCGCAAACCTAAAGTCCCACGGCAGAGGAATTATTATGCAAATTTCGAATAGATAAATTTACTTGAATTTTAAAGCGTACGCACCTCGCAGAGGTAAGGCTTCTCCCCTGTGTGTATGCGCATGTGTTTTTTGTAATGCTCAGGGTAAACAAAGGTAGCCGTGCAAATTTCGCATTTGTAAGGTCTTTCGCCAGTGTGCGCCGCTTTTATGTGATAATCCAGCAACCTTCGACGTTTGAATCCTTTCCCGCAATCGTCACACTTGTAGCGCTTGTCATTGTAATGCGTCGCGCGTTTATGGGATTGTAAATTTGACCTTTGACTGAAATTTCATGACGGTATAGTACAGTATTCTTATTCTTTGCAACCAGTAATTACAAGAGCCTGTAGCAGGATATACCTGAATGTGGCTCCACAAAATTCACACTGGTAAGGTTTCTCTCCGGTATGTGTTCTTTCATGGTCTCTTATCTCGGCTTTGCGAGCGAACGCTTTACCGCACATTCTACATATGTATGGTTTATAACCTGTATGCACTATATTGTGAACTTCTAGGTTATGCGGCGAACCGAACGCTTTTCCTATCAATTTAACAAGTATTCAAATACATGCGAAACAAAGAAATTTAAAAAATAAATTACGTACCACACTGGTGACAGATGTATTCCTTCACGCCGTTGTGAGTTCTTTCGTGCTGATTAAGATTCTGTTGGCTCAAGAATGTTTTATTGCATTGGGCACATTCGTAGGGGCGAGGGCGTATTTCATGCGTTTTCACGTGTGCTTTGTACGTGTACTTTGAAGCAAAATCTTTCCCGCAATTCTCGCAGACATAAGGACGTACTCCTGTGTGGGTATTGATATGCTCCTCTAATAAATTCCTAGAGCTAAAGAAAAAGCGTGAAGAGTAGAGTCGAATAAGTGAAATTTAGTTTAAGGGCATTTTCCATCCTCTTGCAACGAAACTCTTTACCTATATCTTTTGCCGCATGTTTCGCATGGCCAGGATTTCACTTGTGGATAATGTATTCGTTTATGAATCCTGAACAACCGTAGGTTACTGAATATTCTGTTACAGATTTCGCATTGAAAATCGCCCTCTTCCTTGGCAACGTGATCGTCCAGGTGGACAGAGAGCTCGTTCCTCTTTCTAAAATCATCCCCACATATGTCGCAGATGTACAATCGCGTTTCGTGTACATTTTTCATGTGCGCGATAATAGATTTTGCATCTCCTACTGCTTTATCTTCCTCGTTCGTACATATCAAGCAAGTATACGTTGGTCCATCTCTGGTTACGAGCTGAGAAAAAATTATTAATCAAAATAAAGCGTAATATTATAGAAGCACGTATTAGTTTGAATATTACTTGTTCCGCGAAAGTTTCCATTTTCGCAGCAACTTTTGAACGCTTCATCCTCTTTCTTTCTTCGTTATTACTTGTTTCAGGTAACGCTTCCATTTTAAGAATAATTTCTTCCGCGTCGCAAGGAGGTTCTTCTTCCTCTTCTAATCTTTCCTCCACTTCTTTCATCTCGTGAGCTTCTCGATCATCCTTTAAATTATTATTCTTTATTATCATTTACTTAACGCGATCCTAGTCGACTGTATTTCGTTCCTTACCTTCTGCGCATATTTTATTTCCATATCGGCGCCTTGACTTTCCGTATTCTCTATATAATCGTGATCGTTATACTCATCTTCGTTTTGCAGATCAGATATTTTCATTACAGTTTTCTTATAATTATTAAAGAGTTCTAGTTTCACCTCTGTCAGCCTACTTTCGAGATCGTCGATCTGCAAACATCGGTTATGCTTTAACTTCTCTCGTATAACTAAGGGAAATATAAATATTATTCATTTACCTCGTTAAATAATTTATAGCATTTTTTACATATAACAAGAGAATGTACGTTTTCTTCGTTTAAGTCTGTCTCTAGAACAACACAGATGATGTCAATGAGCGGTTTCTCCGATGGTGTAACAGAGTTTTCGTTGAAAATACGTATACTGTTCCTAGTGGACACCCCGACCTTACTGTTACATATCAAACAGTGGGTGCTATCCTTCTCCGAATCAGCCGTCATCTTTCCGGCAACTGCAAAAATAATAGCACACGTAGAAGCGTGGGTTATATATTCGTTGTGGACGCATAAGAGTCGGTTGTAAACAGATTTATAATGCGAAAATTGATAACGCTCCTAATATCAAAGTTACTCGCCATGCGTTAAATCGTACCGTTAGCCTACGGAAAAAGAATGTTTTGCTATACTCGGCATCTCAGCGAACAATTTGCAATTCTCACGACAGAGTTCTACGAGGGCGATGGACCTCTATGAAAATGAAATATTTATAACGATCTCTTCTTATGTAACAGCACACGGCGAGCACGGCGAGCATGAAATCGTCCATTGATATAGTGTTCGTGTACCGTCGAATAATAACGTATCCGGCGATTCACTCTACGAGGGAAAATAAGAATAAATAACATGATCGAGCGTCCGAGCGTGCGGCGAGCGCTCGTTTCGGCATGCAACGAAGCATGTTCTACGTCCTCGTCGATAAGTAACCGCTAAAATCCAATAACCCTAACAATAACGCGAACGGGGTACGGTAAACAAAATATTTGCCTGTGTTCCTCGTCGAAATGAAGCGTTATAATAAACGTAAAAAGTTGCCAGCACTGACTTGAAATTTTCGTTTCTCTGTTCCAACGATTGGCAGCGAGCGAAACGGTGGATGGCTCTTGACGCCAACGCCATTTAGGCCTTCATGACAGGAAGGAACGGTGGCCGCGATTAAAGCACCACGAAAACCGAACGTTACGGTTGAAACCGTTTTCGTCGTCGCCGCTTTTCGGAGCACCAACGGAAATTTTATGTTTGCCAGTTGCCCCACGTCTCGGATACGCGATACACGAGTGGTACACGTACACGCTGTACGATCGCGTGTGTGCCCTGTGCCTGCGTGTATATCGGGTGCCCTCTATCGGATATCCATATTGGATCGCTTCTACGTAGCCATATTTTACGAAAATAATAATCTTACAGATACCCGTCACTTTTTGACAAATTTCGTTACACTCCCTTGTTTCGTGGCTTATTTTAACGAAGTCTAGCAAATTGTAATAGCCATACATTTATTCGCGTAGAGTGCAATGTAAGAATCGTCATTGTGTATCCTCGGATACAGTGCCGTAACGAGGATACGGAGCGCCCGTGGCAAGCATCTAACTTGCGCCTACTCGTCACCCAATAATGACAAATAAAATTTTAACATTGTTTGAGCAAACTCGCCCTTATTGGGTAGAGGTTGTATCAAAAAAGAGAAGTAGAGCAGTCCGAAGCTTTTTCTCGGACAAACACGTTTATTTTACACCTTATTAACTAACACAAAATATATATATATACAGGGTGTGCCGAAAATGTCGGAGGTCCTTGGAAGGGGTGGTTCGGGAGGTGATTTGAAACAACTTTTTTCTTAGCGAAAATGTTGTCCGAGGCTTCGTTGTGGAGATATTAACGGACAAACACTGACCAATCAGAGCGCGAGGATGCCGGTAGAGCGGCCGCAGTAGCGAAGGCTACGCGCTAGGCGCCCGCGCACCCCGACCAATCAGAGCGCGAGGATGTCAATGGAGCGCCCGCTGATTGGTCGGGGTTTGTCCGTTAATATCTCCGCAACGAAGCCTCGGACAACATTTTCGCTAAGGAAAAAGTTGTTTCAAATCACCTCCCGAACCACCTTCAAGCACTTTCAACGTGTTACAACATTTTTGGGACACCCTGTAGACATAGACGCTACAGGGTTAAACTCTATAATCACTAGAGCCCCTTATTCAAAGACTCGTCGTTTCCCTGACGATGAAATATGGGTTCACGTCGACCATATGAACATAATAGTGTGGCTGAACCAACTGTTGGCTGCGAGCGATCTGCCAGATCGTCTGTTTAAATACAGTCAACAGAAGGTTGACAACGGCGCGCTAAACAGTCTTAACGACGCTAAACGCGCATATGACGGCGTTGCAGGGGCTACTTGAGGCCATATTGTTCGAGGAGAAGGACGATAACTCCAAGAATGGTGTGTACACGCGAGAGAGTTTCGAGACCGCTCTGGGGCTTACATGGGTGGAAGCTTAAGGTTGCACGCTCGATGTTCTAGTTGTGATTGTTTATCTTAATTTGTTTAGTTTATTTTAGTTTCATTTATGGTTTCTGGGAAAGACACCCGTTAGGTTCAAGTTACTACTACTAAGTTAATACTACTGATCTCATAAAAATTACTTGCTGTTACATACAATAATGTATACTGCCAAAATATTTGTATGAATAAATAATCTATATTCTAAAGAAGAACAAATTTCGTTTCGTATTCAGTAACGACAAAATAAAAGAAATATAAAACATAGGTATACGTTAAAATAATATAATTAAAGCATAAAACAGTTCAACATATTTGGCATTACTGACCAAGAGTGACAAGAAGTATCGTACACTTTGAGTAATATGGGGAAAATTTTCAAAACATCTCGGTCATCATGCATTCGCAACCGCTCGTTGCTCAGGAGCGTATTACTCGTAGCCGTATCGATAATATGTACGTGTTTGTGTCTAATTGGTCAGGAAACGAAAAACGGCAAGTCCCAGTCGGTGCTGATTCGTGTAGAGTAGAATTATCAAGTATAAATAAAAGTCACGTGCAACTTTCAACCGAGTCGGTATCTTTTCTTTTGCGCCCGTGGCAGGCGCCTTCTTCGCCACGCCCTTGTTACGGCACTGCTCGGATACGCGGTACATGGCTATTAGCCATTGGCTAACTGTAGGATTATTGAGAGACCCGCCCTAATGTGTTTAATAGAGACCAACCTTTATGTTTCTAGGTCCATAAATCAACACCAATCAATGCAACTATTGTAAAACTAGTCTATGGTGAAGCCGTAACAAGTTTTGCCCATGCCCCTCTCTCTCTCTCTCTTTCTCTATGTGGTTTATGACTTTCCTAATAAATAGCGTTTGAAGGTGTCCGTGCCGTAAACACGGCGTTTTGTCAATCGTTTTCATTGATTACTGTTAGAAAAAAAACATCTAAAGAATTATGGCGGACGTTTTAGACATTGACAATGCCGAAGAATTTGAAGTAGACGACGAAGGCGATCGTAAGTTTCTATCGTATTTTAGTTTCGTATAACCTCTTTTGTTTTCATTCTTCATAAATCATTACGTACAAAAATTACGAAAATCTAGTAGAATTTTATTGAAATAACTATGTACACGGATAATATTGTATCATCTATCGCTATCAGAGGGTATCGCTCGATTGAAGGAAAAAGCGAAAAGAAGAAAAGGTAGAGGACACGGCGCTGAATTAGTTTCTACCCGTGACGACGTTCGTCATTATGAGTCGATGAACATAGTGGAGGAGGACGACGACGAACCGGGTCCACAAAGATGTAACAAAGTTTTTTAATTATTACTTTTTCTTTTTGCCTGAAAGTTTGCTCGAAGAATATGACTTTTATATCGACAATTGCATTCGTAGCTGTAGAAGGCTGGATCTTGTTTATAAATTCCATTCACGAAGAGGCACAGGAAGACGACATTCAGGACAAATTTTCAGAATTTGGACAAATAAAAAATTTACATTTAAATTTGGACAGAAGGACGGGATTTCTAAAAGGATACGCTTTGGTAGAATATGAAACATTTAAAGAAGCTCAAGCGGCAAAGGAGGCATTAAACGGAAAAGATGTATTGGGACAAGCTATTTCCGTTGACTGGTGTTTCGTAAAAGGACCAAAGAAGTAAGATATATATTCTATCTATTAAAACTTGGCGTGCGGGCAACGTATTTAGTAGATTTTTACTAGAGAGCAGGTACCATATAAATACGATATACATAAAATACTAAAAATCTTCTATTTTCGTGATTTTGTAAACATGTCATTCTTTTTTTTTTTTTCGAAATAATCATAGAGTATATGTTTTGTGCCCGCCCGCCAAGTGTTAATGAAATAGATATGCCTATAAATGATCGATTTGTTTTTTAGAATAAAGAAGAGAAGCCACAGGAGACGATGAGAAAAAAATAAACATTATTAAACGAAACATTTATTTCCATTATGTACGATTATTTAGGATCAGAAAAGTTTTGTATTTCAGAGACATTAAATGAAATTAAATATCGAAAATAATACAATTTACAATAAAAAATAGTTATACATGTCCATGCGGGAACGTCATATCTTTACCTTTAATTCAATTGTTTGAAATAAATGGATTAAATCAATTTAGATTTGGTATCGGGATAAGAAAAATTATTTTATAATTTTCCAAGTATTTTATAAACATCGTACACTTATTTCTTATTGAAATTTTTTTTGTATAATTAAACGATCTTTGTTCTTAGTAATTAAAGAAGAAAATATCTCATCAAATAAATTTTCAGATAATGCATATTAAGCATAATAGCTAAGATTCGCTTTCTTCTTTGCTTGAACCTCGTTGATAGCTTCCATTAAATCTTCGTGTGTAACCGCAGTCGCGTTACGCCTCAACGCTATCATCCCCTATAAAAATAAATTTGTATTATAATACTAAAATAAAAGGGTGAATCGTAAATTTAATTTACGTACAGCTTCTACGCATACAGCTTTACATTGAGCGCCATTAAAATCGTCGGTAGATCTGGAGAGTTCATCAAAATTAACGTCAGGAGACATGTTCATTTTCCTCGAATGAATTTGCATTATACGCGCCCTGGCTTCTTCGTTGGGATGCGGAAATTCGATTTTTCTATCGAGACGACCAGATCTTAACAATGCCGGGTCTAATATATCAACACGATTCGTGGCTGCTATTACTTTGATATCGGCAGTTGAACTGAATCCATCCAATTGATTCAATAGTTCCAACATGGTACGTTGTACCTCTCTATCACCAGCTTTTTCAGAGTCAAATCTTTTCGTACCGATTGCATCCAACTCGTCGATAAAAATAATTGCTGGTGCCTTCTCCTTGGCAAGCGAAAACGCATCTCTTACCAGTTTCGCACCATCTCCAATAAACATTTGAACAAGTTGCGGACCAGCTAGTTTGAGAAAGGTAGACTTTGTCTGCGCGGCGCAAGCTCTGGCTAGCAAAGTTTTTCCAGTTCCCGGTGGTCCGTACAAAAGTACACCTTTTGGAGGTTGAATACCAAGGTTTACGAATTTCTGTTTGTGCGTCATAGGTAAGACAACGGCTTCTATCAATTCCTGAATTTGTTTGTCCAAGCCACCGATGTCCGAATATTGCTCCGTAGGTCTTTCGTCCACCTCCATAGCTTTGACTCTCGCATCGTATTCGGCAGGCAGCGTTTCGAGAACAAGGTAGCTGTCTTTGTTGACACCTACCAAGTCTCCAGGTTTCAGCGCTTCCGCATCAACCAAACCAATCACAGGTAGAAAATATGTTTGACGCGTGGAAGTTTTAATAACCGCGCATTTGCCCTTCCTTTGAGCATCCAAATCTACAACTGCCCCATCCTCTTTACCCATATCTTGAGGATCAACATCTAACAGCTCTATGACATTGGACACCAGATAAGGTAGAGTTTTGTTTACTTTAATCTTCTCCGTATTTTCTTTAATTTTATTATTTTCTACCCGAAGATCTTGCTCGATGCGTATTAATTGGGTTTTCATAATTGTAATTTCGTTATCTAACACGCGTGTACGCAACAGAATTTCGTCGTATGACATTTTCGAAACATCCTCACCCAAAATCTCCTATGGATAAATACAATTAAAATTATTAGCTTGTAAGTAGACTATCAATTATATACAAACATTATAATCTGTACTGTCTATTTGGAAGATATATTTTCTTAATTCTAAATAACAAACAATTTCTCTCATGGTCCCTTAAACGATGATTTCATTTTCACATAATTTCATTCCTTCGAAGTAGTCGTTACAAAACATTCGTAATACTTGCGAGTAATGTTTACAATGTTTACAAGCAATATTTATTTTGAAAATATTAAAAGGAGATAAATGAAAACCATTTGAAATCGAATATTTAAAATTTTTAATTAAACGTTAGAAAAGGCAAATTATAACGTAAAATAAGTAGAATTATTTAATCGTGTGTTCATTTATATATGCTTGTCATTCTACCCTAACCCTAACCATGCACAAAATTAATGCGAAAGTTTGTACCTCTCCCCAAAGAGCTTTATCCTCGAGACCGGACATTTATTATAGTAAATTTCGTTGTCCTTGTAATGTAATAGGTATGAAATGTGTAAGGTGTTGATAATTCTCTGAAATTCTGCTCGCTAGAGTCAACTTTATAACAAGACACCTTGAATGCATTTGCAACAGAGTTATACTATCGAGTCATCCAGTGGTGATTAGACCGAACTAATTTTTAAAACCCTAGGCTTCGAATAAATCTGAAGTTCGCCGACATGTTCGTCTCGATTCCTCTTTTCAACATTTTCCAAGGAAAAGAACGAGACAAACACATCGCCAAACTTCAGGTTTATTCGAAGCCTAGGGTTTTGCCCATTCGGAGTATTCGGCGTAACTTCCTACAACAAAAAACCCTAGGTGCGCAGGAATCATAGCAGAACTGCGACTTCGGCGACAGTTGCGGAAAAAGTAGAAAGCTCCGTGACAAGGATAGACAGATCGTAATGATGCCGTGATAGAGAAGGAGATACAACAATCGGAGGAGAGACAAGGACAGAATTCCT
>NC_071984.1:3567468-3573798 GCF_026283585.1 Hylaeus volcanicus | reverse complement strand
TGACAGAGAAGGAGATACAACAATCGGAGGAGAGACAAGGACAGAATGATGATATAATATAGACAGAATGATATAAAACATTTGTAGTATTAAAAAACGTTAACGAAAAACTTTTCTCCATTTATTTAAAAGTAGGCTAGAATTACTCCAACGACCTTGAAACACGGAGATCTGCTAAAAAGTCGATTTTTCATTTTCGTGGCAAATACGATAACTTCCATTGTTACGTTAGTATCGCCTCGTTCCTGCCGATACTTTTCGGTTGTGGCCTCTCGAGTGCATTTAATCTTCGGATATTACCACAGAAATTTGGACAATTACACAATTTTGCACAATTGATGAAGGTATTACAATGTTCAACGAGGTATTAAACGTGTCATTGTTTAAGAATCGCGCAAGAAAATCCATTCGTAGACAAATGTCAAAGGGTTGCGGCCTGTGTTGGATTTATTCTTCAGATATTTTTCGGGGGAGTCCCCTCCTAGACTACAGTCCTGCGCGCGTCGCTAGGGGAATCCCAGCAGTCTAGCGTTGTAATCGCGGGAAGCATCTTCGTGGATTGCATCGACACAACCTAAGCTCCCAGCGGGTGCAATTGTCATTTCGAATCGCGTTGCAATTGCCTCCAATTGTCCACTTCAGCCCCCCGAAGAAACCACCGTAGGGTCTCAGGATCTCTTCTTGTTGACACAATCGGACAAGTTGTAAGTAATGCCGAGATCTCGTTCTCCTATTTTCTCTTCGCGAGAATCTGCTAATCGCTCTTCTTCTAATTTGACAGCTGCGATCGCCTTATCGCCCCCCCTTATCAGTGACAGTTCCCACGTTATCTGATCGTAAACGTTTCCAGAAAGATATCGCGATTGATACCGCGTATCTCGTTTGTATCGAGTCAAGGAACATACGAAAAAAACAAAATGTTAACGATGCTGATTCTACCATTTTTACGGACTATTTATTCTTCCATTGCGAGAATCGCAGTAAAATTTTGAAGAGACGCAGAAAATCAAAGCAGAATATTTACTATATTAATCGTATCACTTTTCAGATTATTTATTTCCCATTTCGTAAGGGATAAGAAGCAAGAAAACAAATAACAGAATTGTAAATTTCGTAGATTTACAAATTATCCAAGTCCCTGAATTAGACAAAAATTATCCAAGTCCCTGAATTAACCGCACCATTAACAATGTTAATTGTACTATTTTTCGTATTATTTATCTCATTGAACGGTTCAAAACGTAATTAGGCTGAAAGGACCTCGTTGACCTTTCGGACACCCCAGTAGGGGAAATTCTGAATCAGAGGTGGTTCATTGACTTCTTGTTTGACCGATTCTCGCGTAAACATTAACGTTATGCGTCACGGTTTTTTTTTTTAATCTGCAGCCCATTATTTAACGATACCGCGGTACTAGCAGCCGATCGTTGCCGAGTACAATGAGCCCATTCGACACCAAGGAATTTCACCGTATCAATTTCCTTCTGCATGTGTGCGTCGCGATTGTCTCAACTGGAAACTTCGTGAGCGAGGTTAAAATTAATGGCGGCAATTTTCTCGTGTCATTTCTGCGTACAGTCGCCTCGTATAATCGCGTATTAAAAACGAGTTGTAAACTAAGGCCAGGCTTCTTCTATCGCTGATCAATTGACCGGTAGAGAAGCGTCGTCGCAACTGACAATAGTGATATACTGTCTGTACATCATTATTAGCATGTGTGCGCGGACATATAATCAAAACACGATCGTCCATAATGGCCAGTCACTCGGTATACTGCGAGTCGTCGACATCTCAACATGAGGTACGAAGAAAGAAAATGTCCGACGACATTCGAATCCGTTTGTTTAAATTATATCGGAAGCGTGATCATGATTTCCAATTAACAGTGATTAAGTTAGAATTACAATTTTTATTCACGGTGTCTTTTACACAGATTTGAATTTTGGAAAAAGCTGCGTCTCTTCGATTAATTATCGACGATTAATTAACAACAAAATTGTTAATATTATTCGATAATAATATTCGTTTTCTTTTTCGTATCAGGACCAGAAACAGGATGCCATCGTACAGGCCCTGGGGCTCCACGGAGGACGGAGCCATCGAGTTCGAGTCCTTGACAGAGGACACCCTCGAGGGAGCCCTAAACGTCATAAGAAAGAGCTTCTTCGTTCTCGAAAACGTCTGCAGGGGTGTATCTTTGACGTCGGAACCTGGAGCGCCGGAAGAGCTCGAGGAACTTTGCGTAGACGCTGCCAAAGATGGCGTCAGCGTGGTGGCCATCGAGGTGGCCACTGGAGAAGTCGTGGGAGTCGCTTTCAACAAGATTCAAGTGAATGAAATTTAATAAATAATTCTTAGAACGTTTCATACACTTCGAAGTTTAACGTACCGGTAGATTTTGTTATTAAAATGTAATTCCGTGAGAACATCTCATGGATACCATTGTGGTCCAAGGGACGGTGCATCGAGCTCGCACGCTGTAAACCTGGGTTCGATCCCCGCCGGATGCTGTGAGATTTTTACTCGATCAAATTGGGTTGTAATTATCCAAAAAAGTGTGTTTTTAAACGATATTTAAATTATATAATAATTATACTATTTACGTATAAACAAAATTGACCAGTAAAGGAGGAAAGTTTAAACAAAATTGGGCTGAGGTCTTGCATTCCTCCCCCCTTACAATTAAAAGCTTTCTCCACTGGTAACTAATTTCTCTAAATTCCTCAACAATTAATTCCAGGTGTTGAACAGCAACGCAGAAAAGAGCGCGTTCGAGGAGTTCGGCGAAAACTGCAAGCACAAATCGTCCAAGGCCCTGGTGGAGTTCATGGTGAACGTAGACTCGAGGGTGAACCTGTTCAAACACTACAACACCAGCTGCGTCTTCGAGATCATGTTCCTGGCCACGCTACCTGACAAGCAGCAACGTCGAATAGGGGAGTTGCTGGTGACCTCGTCCATCGAGCTGGCCAAGGAATTGAAGAGAGGAAAATCAGCGAAAACCCCTCTGAAGATCAACAACGAAAAGGTTATACATAACTCTGACGCGATTCCCAGCCTGGTGTCCGCCATAATGACTTCGAATTTCTCTCAAAAGATAGCTGCCAAATGCGGATTCGAGGTGTTGGCGCGCGTTGATTATTCAGAGTTCTACTTTGGGGGGAAACCCTACAGCGAGAGGATAGGGGACGAACACAAGGGCTGCATACTCGTGGCCAAGAGGTTGGCTTAACCTTGGATTCATGTTAATTCTAGGAAAAATAATTTACTTAGACGACAGCAATCTACTCGACTGTTTAATATTCATTTACTGTGATCTTATCTCTTTACGTAATTTAGATACGAAATTTAATATTGTTACACGTCTCGCGAGATATTCAACTATGTTTCTGTAACGGGACGCGGTGTTCCAATTACGTAAGCTTGCGTTCGTCGTACGACAACAACGCAGAGATATTAATGAGGCTCGCGGACAAATGAGACCTTCGAGCACGATAACGCAACGTTCCGAACGCGCATCATTGTTTCTGTAATCGTCCAGATAAGCGCATTCTCGTTTGTAGTTTCTATTGTAATCGGCGCTTCCGTCAAAGCAACGTCAAATGCTATCGCGTATTTGTGGCGCTCGAGAAAGGTAAACTTCCCGCTAATAAATAGAGTGTGATGAATGCAATCGTTTTTATACTGTACTTCCTAACACCTGCAGAGGTTTGGAAAGGTTTGAAGAGGTCTGGAGGTTTGGAGGTTTGGGTAGTTCGGTTTGGATTGTTTGTTTAGTATTATAGATGGATTATTTTATTTAGAGACATTTTAAAACACAATATATTATACTTGCTATGAGTGCTATATGTTTGGAGAGGTTTGGAGGTTTCGAGACTGAACAGATTTCTTAATATAAATTGATGATTATTGTATGTAGTATTACTTTTATAATCATTGTGAGACTAGATTTGCTATGACTGCTCCATGTTTGGAGAGTTCTGAAGGTTTGGAGACTGTTTGAACAAATTGTTTCTCATTATAAATAGATTATTTTCTATGTAATTACTTTTATAATCATTGTCGCACAATATTTGCTATGACTGCTCCATGTTTGGAGAGTTCTGAAGGTTTGGAGACTGTTTGAACAAATTGTTTCTCGTTATAAATAGATTACTGAATATATCATTACTTTTATAATCATTGTCGCACAATATTTGCTATGACTGCTCCATGTTTGGAGAGTTCTGAAGGTTTGGAGACTGTTTGAACAAATTGTTTCTTGTTATAAATAGCTTACTGAATATATCATTACTTTTATAATCATTGTCGCACAATATTTGCTATGACTGCTCCATGTTTGGAGAGTTCTGGAGGTTTGGAGACTATTCAAACACTCCCTAAAAATACATTACCGTTCGTATCATTAATTTTAAATATCAATACTTGGAGAGATAAATCGAATATTTCTTTATGATCATTGTTATACCATGTTTGCTGCGACTACTCTGTTTGGAGAGGTATCTGAGATTTGTTTACTATCGTGTGTTGGTCTGACATCGAGTGCATCGAGAGAAAACTAAGAACAGGGGAGATACTGGATGACTTCTGGAGCACGTGCGCAGATAACAGACATGTTTAGCCGGCGCTCATTGCACGCGCTGGCTCGGTTATCAAGCACAGTGGCTGCATCAACAGAGACGATAATAGAGCGTAGGTTGCGTGCTTCAACCAGTTCCAATCTAACTTCGTTCTGCCATCGCGTCATCGTGTAGATCGTTATCGCGTGCGAGTGAATCGAGTCGCGAACTTCTCAAGTAAACCAACAGGGACAAGTAACTCGAAGGCAAGGACACCTGCTCATTTCCTTAATAATTATTTCCAAAATCATTTTTGTTTTTTATTATTATACTATCGATGATGTACTATCCTCAAACTTTTCTTTGAGATTCCTTTACTAATAAATCCAAAGTTGTATTATTAACAGAAAGACGACAACAAGCATCACTTATCAGTAATCTTGAATGTTAATGTAAATGAAATTTGAATGAAATTTGAATGTAATGTAAGATTCAAAGGCACGGACATATGCTCATTTCCTATGTAATTATTCTAATTGTTTCTGAAATTATATTCCTTTTTAATTGTACCATCAACTGTTCCTTGTACGAATTTTTCCTTGAGACTCCTTTATGGAAAGGATGCCTTACTGAAGCTGAGGCTGTATTATTAAGAGAAAAACAACAACAATTTTGCCTTGAGATTCCGTTATCAATAAAGGTGTGGCTGTATTATTAAAACAAAGACAGCAACAAGCCTCCCCTATGAATAATCCCGAATTAATGAAGCTGTTATTATCGAACGATGCTTGTTGGGACTGTACGCGAATGTTAAAGTAAAATCGAGATAATATATTAAGACCTATATAATTTTGTTAACAAGACCAGGTATGTCTGAGAATGTGAGACTCGGCCAGCTGGTGTTTAAGATGCTGACCAAGGATAAAATAGAGGAGGCAATGAAGGTACTGGGGCAGACTATGAAGCAAGAGTGCCTGGCCGTGGGCCTGGGATTATTGGAAGATCCTGGGGCGCCCGAAGAGATGGAACTGCTCTTCAGGGAAATCGTGAAAGACGGCGCCACGATAATCGCCGTCGATAAGGAAACCGACGAGCTGGCAGCGGTCGCTTTCAACAAGATACACGCAAGTCTTTCGCGCATTCTTCACGGTTTTATTCCATTTTATTCGTCTAGCTTGCGCAGAGCCTGCCCAGGCTACTTTCCCTTCCACTTTCTCCTTTTCTCCGTCAATTTATTTCCTGGCTCTGGTATGTCTCCTTTTCGTGGAATGGGTTTGAATTATTCGTATTTTGTAGGCGAGACCAAAAGAGGGAGAGAAGGATGAGATGGACAGGTTCATCGAAGAGAAATTCCAGCACCAATCGTGTCGGGAACTGATCAACCTTATCGGTGGGGTGAGTTGGTAACGATGCGACTCTCCCCTGGTAACAGTCAATTTCAATAGTTTTATGCTTGGAGTGGTTAGGTTGGAGACTGTTTGAACAGTTCGTTTCAAATTAAAAATAGATTGTTGTTCATTTCCTTACTTTTAGATATCATCACTACTTCAGGAGATAAATCGAATATTTTTATAATCATTGTTATACTATATTTGCTATGGCTGCTCCATGTTTGAAGAGGTTTGAAGGTTTGGAGACTGTTTGGATAGCTTGTTCCTCGTTATAAATAGATTGTTTATATATCATTTCTTTTACATTCATTGTCACACTATATTTGCTATGATTACTCTATGTTTGGAGAGGTTTGAAGGTTTGAAGATTTGGGTAGTTT
>NC_071984.1:3553897-3567458 GCF_026283585.1 Hylaeus volcanicus | reverse complement strand
TATGGCTGCTCCATGTTTGAAGAGGTTTAAAGGTTTGGAGACTGTTTCGATAGCTTGTTCCTCATTACAAATAGATTGTTGTATATATCATTACTTTTATATTCATTGTCACACTATATTTGCTATGACTACTTTATGTTTGAAGAGGTTTGAAGGTTTGAAAATTTTGGTGGTTTGGTTTGGATTGTTTGTTTCTTAATATAAATTGATTATTGTATATAGCATTACTTTTATAATCATTGTGAGACTATATTTGCTATGGCTGCTCCATGTTTGGAGAGGTTTGAAGGTTTGAACATTTTGGTGGTTTGGTTTGGATTGTTTATTTCTTAATATAAATTGATTATTGTATATAGCATTACTTTTATAATCATTGCGAGACTATATTTGCTATGGCTGCTCCATGTTTGGAGAGGTTTGGAAGTTCGGAGACTGTTTGAACAAATTGTTTGTCATTATAAATAGATTATGTTTTACATTCTTAGTTTTAGATATCACTACTTCAACAGATATATTAAACATTTTTTTGTAAACATTGTTATACTGTATTTGTTGTAAGTGCTCTGTGTTTGAAGAGGTTTGGAAGTTTGGGGATTTAGAGACTACAATGAGAAACGAACTGTCCAAACAAATAGATTATTGTTTACATCATTACTCCTAAATATTACTTCAAATGATTGTTGCATACAGAAAACATTACTACTTCAATAAAATATTCTAATTCTAAGCTTCTTGTTTTAATTACAGATTGAAACCAGCGTGGACATTTTCGATAAGTACCACGTGAAGGGAACAATGGAGCTTTTTTATCTGGGCACCAATCCACGGTACCAAGGCCGCGGAATTGGCAGCCAGGTGATGGAGAAGTGCATCGAGTTCGGTAGAGGGCTTCTGAATGGTACAAGAACAAGGATTTCGATGGAGGGTGCGACCCTCGACGGCCAGGTGGTTCCAGAGGTGATATTTGGCGTGTTCGCCTCTAATTACAGTCAACGAATCGCTGAGAAGCTGGGCTTGGTCACTCTGTACGAGATGCGCTATCAGGATCACCAATTCGCTGGAAAGAAATTGTCTGAGAGGATAGGAGACGTTCATAAAACTGCTAAACTCCAAGCTCTCAAGTTCTGAGGCCTTCGTCTCCATGGGCATACTTATGCTTCCCTATTCTCATGATCAAAAATTAAAAAGGAAAAATAATTTTGTCTTCATTTCTCAGTTCCTGTAGTGGGTTACACTTGTTTATAATTATCTTAATTATTGTGTAATCGAAGGTTCAGAATTAAATAGAAACTTTGACTCTATTTTTCAGGTCCCTTCATGGGTTCCCATTGTTTAATTAAATTCATTAATTAATTAAAAGGGTTAGGTCTCGGCTAAGCTGGATACACGTGCAAAACCAAATTTATATATAAATAATATATCGAAACGATTTGTTGCAAGGCTCATAAAACAAAAACGTGTGTTAGTTATGTGTCTATGGAAAAAAATAATAATGAATAATTATAAATGGCGCTATCGGTGGCAAAACGTCCAAGCTTGTAGTGAAAATAGTTCCCACTGTCACCGCTAGATAACGCCACTAAGTAAAAAATTCTTCTTTATCGATGCAGAAGAGAATTTCTTTCACCGTCTTCTCTTCCGTTTGTCTTTTTGAATTACTGATTGGTTTTGTTCATTAAAAATTGTTCTCTGGTTAAATAATACGTGTGTTAATTAATTCTTGAAAATATAGTCTTCAGTGCTATAGGAAAGGCAGCTGTGGCGCCATCTAGAGATGATACCACATAACGAAGGGTTGATTTTTGCTAAATTTAATATTCATTCATCGAAATGATAAATGTTACATATAAACTACCATATTGTACCGTTATAAACCAAAGAACCATACGCCTCTATGATAAATAATAAATAATTTACTAAAAATCAGTAGTCACGCCGTCTAGTTAATGGAATAGTAACTATTTTCTCAACAAGCTTGGGAATTTTCCCACCGATGGCGTTACTGTCGCGATCATTTAAACATGGCGCCTAGGCGTTCGACCAGCCAGCCAATAGGAGCCCTCCTTCAAGCTGTTATCCGCCGCCATATTGTCGACAGATAAAAGAAGGTACGGAATCGTCAATACGAGGTTATGTTGCACGACTATAACCCTGCCACGGCGCGGCGAGCTATTGGTCGAGCGTGGTCGACGCCGATTGGGCCACGACTCTCCTCCAATCACCGCCCTCCATCTGTCTGCCCGGCGGCTGCTAACTCGCCAACCACGTCTGCGTTTCAGGCATTATCGGCTAGTTCGTCACAGCGTCAAGATTCCCGTCGACAGGACTCTCGTCGTCCCCGGCGTCCAAAATGCGCTCCTTCTGCTCGTTTCTACTTCTACTGGCGGTCACCCTCGTCACCGCCGACGTCTACTTCGATGAGAAGTTCCTTGATGGTGAGCGAAACGTTTCTTAACATCCTCGAGCTACTCCATTCCATCATCTCCTCGTCCTCCATACCATGAGTCCCAACTCCGCATAAATCCCTCAAACACCCATCGTTATTAACCACACCCAGTTATTCTCTTCCAATTCCCTATTAAATAGCTTCGAAATTTATCATACATCCTCGAGCAAGACTCCCCGATATCTCCACAGAGACAAACCCAAACCATCGCGTACATGTTTCTCCTTGGTAACCCACACGCCCTTGCGAACCTCGTCTTTTGGAATTTCGTATCCTCGCCGCGCGCGATCGCGGTTGGGTCCTTAATAACGCTCCCAGTTCTCGGAATTGTTTACTGTCCCATATGCGAGCGCGGAAAGTGGAAATTCTTAGGGACGTGGCGAAGGGGGAACTCGTGGCACAGCCGCGGACGTTCCTCCGTGCGCGTTTCGCCGACATGACGCCCGATCGATCGGTTCGATCGGCGTTGAACGCTTCGCGCTTGGAAATAAACCTCTCCTCGTGCTCGGGTTCGTAAACACGTAGAAAAGTACGCGAACGACGAGTCGCGGTCCTCGCGCATTTGGTCACTCGATATTTCGGTATACGCCAGTGTTTCTCAAACCTCTGGCGCCAATCACGCTAGCATGCTGCATCAGGCGACATTTTAATGCACCGATATTATATGAGAACCTAGGCCTCGTAATTCGTCGTTGAAGGTAATCGCTAGATTCCTGATTGTTTAGTATTATTTAATTTAAAAACAATATTGCTAACCAATATTCTCTAGCGTGTTTAGTTTAGATGTTACGTTCATTTAAAGTATGGTAATATCGTAATGAATATATTCATAATGAATTTATAAACTAAGTGGAATAGAGAAGCGTAATGCTCTTGACAAACTCATTCTTTATAGTACAGGGTGATCCACTCGTTAGATCCAAAGGAAGCAGGGGTCAGCAGCAGAGGTCCTTGTACTGGGACCTCTGCTACTTCATTATATTGCGGCGGAACTTTTTTTGGGTCTACTAGCGAGTGGATCACCCTGTACTTTGAACTCGGATCTATTTCATCCCAGAATGCACAAACAGGAATCATGGCGTAGTAAACAATGTAACTTGGAAAAAATACAATTTAAACACCAAGCAACAAACCTAAATCAAGAATACAAATTTTCTACTACAATAAAACTCCATCTATCCCAAAATAACTTAAACCTACTTAAACTCATACACTTATCTATCTATACCATTGCAGATTCCTGGGAGAAGAATTGGGTGTACTCAGAGCACCCCGGGAAAGAATTTGGAAAGTTTGTGCTGAGCCATGGAAAATTCTGGAACGATCCAGAAAATGATAAAGGTGAGAAACTAATTTCCCATAATTTATCTCTCTAAACCACCCGATACACATCTCTCTTAAACATCTATTCACGTTTCAACAGGTATCCAGACTTCTCAGGACGCGAGATTCTACGCTCTGAGCAGAAAATTCAAGCCCTTCAGCAACAAGGACAAGCCTCTCGTCGTTCAGTTCACCGTCAAGCACGAACAGAACATCGACTGCGGCGGTGGATACCTGAAAGTGTTCGACTGCTCGTTGGATCAGAAGGACATGCACGGAGAAACTCCGTACGAGATCATGTTTGGTAAGGATTCTTGGATGCTCTGAGATGCACTCAATGTACCTTATGATTTCTTTTTTTAAAATAAGCCGAGCCTAGAGTCACTGGTTTCACCCGGTGGTGAATTGGTGCTGATGGAACTCGGAGAGTAACTTCTTGCTTATGCCCTGAATATAGTTCTCATACATATTTCAGGCACCAGTTAAGATACATTCATTTCTTTGCTACTCTAACGTTAAATTAACTGCTTGCTTTGTGATAATTATAATTCATAATCGCAGCAGGAAGCTTTGGTAGAGTCTGAGATTCTAATTCGTAATTAGTATGCTGTTTATCGAATACTTCTACGCAATGGAAAAGTATTAGCAGCGTAAATTGTAATTATTCTGTAGCGCTAGAACTACTAGAGTCACTTTGCTGAAACGCAAAATCTTGCGTTTCCTCTGGCATAGTTCCAAGAGGAATGACCTCTTCGATTTTTATGCTTGAATATACGTTTCTCCGCAGGACCTGATATTTGTGGGCCTGGAACAAAGAAGGTTCACGTAATCTTCAGCTACAACGGCAAGAATCTCTTGATCAACAAAGACATCCGTTGCAAAGACGACATTTACACTCACCTGTACACATTGATCGTTCGTCCCGACAACACATACGCTGTAAGAACTGAAAACGCTATAATGCATCTACATCTCGAGCCTAGAGTCACATATTCTCCTTGATCTCTGTGGAGAATAAGTGCTAGAGGATCTCGAAGAGCGAAGATTATCTTGCTTATCGAATGTAGTCAAATTTCACTGTTTTTTTACGAAATAAGCAAAGAACAACAAAGCTTTAAATTAAATACGAGGATGTTAAGATATTAGATCCTTCTCCTATAGCTAGATTTTAATTAAATCACAAACTTCTCAGGTCCTCATCGACAACGAGGAGGTCGAGTCTGGTGAGCTGGAGGCGGACTGGGACTTCTTGCCCCCGAAGAAGATCAAGGATCCGTCTCAGAGCAAACCAGATGATTGGGACGACAAACCCACCATTCCTGACCCAGACGATCAGAAACCAGAGGATTGGGACAAGCCAGAGCACATTCCTGACCCTGAGGCATCCAAACCAGACGACTGGGACGATGAAATGGACGGAGAGTGGGAAGCCCCCATGATCGACAATCCTGAGTACAAGGTTAGTTGCATCAAATTAGAGAATCATTAGTATCGTTGATTCGATGTTTCTAATCGATTCTGTTTTTTTACCAGGGCGAATGGAAACCAAAACAAGTCGCCAACCCCAGCTACAAGGGACCCTGGATCCACCCAGAAATCGATAACCCCGAGTACACTCCTGACCCTGAACTCTACATGAGGGACGAGATTTGCGCTGTTGGCTTCGACCTCTGGCAGGTTAAGTCCGGAACGATCTTCGACAACGTCCTCATCACGGACGACCCAGAAGTTGCCCAGAAATTCGGCGAAGAAGTTTGGAAGCCCACTCTCGTAAGCATGATAATTTGGAATGTGCGAGCCGCTCGACTTTCTCGGGCTTGATCGATACGAGTCGGGCTTGCACACGCCTAACGATAATACATTCACTATTGATTCGCCAACGATAATCGCAGTAAATGATGTTAAAAGCGTTGCTGATGCTGATGAGCGATACAAAAGCTGGAATTCCTCGTTGCTGATCGCGCGATTAGAACTGTAAGCTTTTTAATACGAAGCAGTGGGTAGATTAAAGGATTTTTGTATTTTAGGAAGGCGAGAAGAAGATGAAAGAGGCTCAAGACGAGGAGGAAAGAAAGCAGCGAGAAAAGGAGAACAAGGCGAACGAGGATAACAAGGACGATGACGAAGACGAGGATGCTGATGATGAGGAGAACAATGTCCCAGATACTGAGGTACGTATCGACGATGAGGGGTTTTGATTTTCTTTTTAGATGAATTCGTCGTTGAACGATCGTTTCTGGTTTGTTTTCAGGAGCATGACGAATTGTAAATAGACGTGTCTCGATCGACACGAACACAGACTGTATTCCAGGAGCTGTGTGGCCGCGACACGCACCACTTTCGAACGCAAGATCACATGAAAAATAAAAAGAAAGAACATTGTCGTAAACGTAAACATTTCATTGTCGAATTCTGACTCGTGGGAAATTTTTAAACAGCGAGTCCCAAAGGTTCTCTTTATTTTCTTCGAGCCATGGCCTCGTCTTCGCAGCCTAAATATTTCACCCTAGTCTTCGATTTTTCGTTCGTGTTCTACGAAACTTCGCGAGAAACATCATCGATTAATCGAGTGTCGAATTAAAGTGCTCGTTATGCTGCCGAAGATACATATACATGTTATATACACATTACGTTATAAATTGTGTATATATATATATATATACACACACACAATTATACGGAATATTGTGTATATATATACACATTACAATATAAATTGCGTGTATATATATATATATATATATATATATAATGTATATGTATTACGCAAGTAATCTTGCCCCAGTGTCCCCACCATGGCACAGCTCCACAAAAGACTCTAAGTTGTTCCGTTTTTGTTTGTCAAGTGTTTTTATATACAATTAAAAAGTAATTGAGATGTAATTTAAACGATGCTATATTATATATAAATATATATATATTATATATTATTTCAATTTCCGTACAGTGTACGCGTATTAAAAAAAAAAAGCTCGTTCCAATTGAAAGAATAAACAAAAAAAAAAGAATAGAGTGATTGGGATGTGTGCTACATGACTGAGTGACTACATAAATTGGTATGATTCATGTATCGAAGGTAACCAATGTAATAAAATAAGTAAGACTTTTCTAGACGTGCTCGGGCCGTTTATTTTCGCCTGCTCAGTCGTCGATGTCGCGTCGATTCATCACGTTACACTTAGCAACTCGTTTACATCACGTCGAACTCGCTACATTTTTCAGACTCTTCGATCACATTTATCACAACCACGATTAACGCATTGCGTTCAGGGCACATATTTTGCTCCGGGCCTCAACGTTTGGGTTACTAAAGACGAGATATCTCCTGTGCTCAATGTGTTAAATAACTCTTTAGTGTCCCAGGTAAGAGAAAATTCACTGACAAATTCAGATACTTAATGATTTGTAAATAGAATGCTACTTGAGTTTGTAATATACCTTATATTAACGTTATATTTCTAAGTAGTTCCTGAAATTTGCTACCAATATTTCTATTGCAAGTAAGAGGTTCAGCATAGCAAGCTACTAATTGCTTCATGCGCATGGATCATTCAGAGATCTTTTATCATTGAAATACCGTCGATAATCTCTGAAAATCAAAGTAATTTCCCTCGAAACCGCAGAGATACACGTTTATAATTGTTCTTCTGACGCATGCGTGTTAGGGAATGGATAATTACAGGGATGGCGCGTGCGCTCCGCCATTTGAAATCCAAGCCCGCTGGACTCTTCTATAATTTTAATTCAGTCACGATGCAGCGAACCGAGTTTCGCTACCTTCCGTATCGTTGGAACAGAACCTCCCGAAGAATGTAGCGACTAATCGAACCGTATCGTGGAACCTGTTCTTTTTTCGTTATTAAACTTACCCGCTGAGATGTATTTCTTAATCGCGCGAGTGTTGGGAAGTTCGTGCAAGACTATAAAAAAAATTACGCGGTGAAATCGAGCGAAACTATGGCAAAATTCTTAGCTACCGTGAAGGCGATAATTACAAGATTGGTTTTCGCGTCGCACGGTTTCATAGCGATCTGGCAGGTGACGACGTTCAAGAAGAATCCTCTCTTTTGGTACCTGAGCTGCCCCATTCTGTTGCTCTTCTTCGAGGGCGTCTTCACGCTCACTATAAAGGAAAACCAGGAGTGGAAGTGGTAAACGACAGCTTCCTTAACGAATTAATTTATTCATTAAATTTGTACTATTTATTTAATTAAAAATTATAGTTATCGGAAGCTAGATCTCCCCTAATAATTCTATTTGTAAGAATTGTCTTAGGGTGCCTTCTAAGAAAGAAATGAAAAATTAAGAAGAATAGTAATAAAATTGACGTCTACCCTCGATATTTATCAGATTCGCTTCCTTTCTGGAATTCTAATTCACGTGTCACCGCAGCTTGCACTTTTCCCGCTTTTCTTCAAGGGTGGATAGAGCGGTACAACAATCTGAAATTATAAATAAATATTGTACACAAGAGAAAAGGAGAAATCTTGTAATTTTGGAGCAGTTCAATTGTCCCGGCCTTAAAGTAAACGAGGAACCCAACCCCGTCCGCGAAGGGGAGGCCAAGGGGGTAAGACAAACCTACTTTTCCTGAGGAAGGGCGTGTTTTTGTGGGGCCATCTCAATTTGACAGTCGGAAATTGAAGCATTAGCGGAACGAGACACGATCCACTACAGAGGGGCGAAAATCAGCCGGAAAGGGCTGCGCGTAACAATGACCCGCTTCTCTGATGTCCTTCCTCGTTCAGATCGAGCGATCGATTCGCCAGAAACCTAAACGATACCCTAACAACGCATCGTGCAGAACGTTCGCATTAATTTTACAGTTACAAGGAGTCTGCACCAGCTTAATATTAATTTAATCGCAACCAATGTTTCTACCGATAACTTAAATCTGTACTCTGGCTCTTCTTCAGGTTCTGTCCGTCCGTGTTCCTGTACCTCAGCAGCGTGGTGCCAGCGATATGGCTGTTGGAGCTGGACAAGGTCGACAGGAGGCTGAAAGCGTTCGAGTCGAACGTGAACATATCGGAGAACTTGGACCTGACCAATTTGGCGGCGGAGGACTTGAAGAACTTGGAGAAAGCCTTTGGCGTGCGTACAATTATCAACCTGTGAAACATAAATACAAATTCAGTAACTGTGCAAACTTGAACCTCGACGACTTTTTAAATTAAAAGGAGTATAAAGTACCGCTTGATTCAGGTGAACATCCACCTGCCAGAGATACAGATCTCCACCGAGACGTGGGTGACCCTAATCGAGCAGTTCCTGATGCTGATACTGATCATTGGAAGATGGATGTTGCCGAAGGGCGACCTGACGCGCGACCAGCTGAGCCAGTTGCTGCTGGTTTACATAGGGACAGCCGCGGACATCATCGAGTTCTTCGACTCCTTCAAGGAGGACCGCATCGCGCGGGAGCCTGTACTCGTGTACTTGACTCTTGGCATCTGGGCGTGGTCCTTGATGCAGTTCACGGTTGTACTGACCGCCACCAAGTCCAGGAAGTCCAGGCTCTCCTCAGGCGGCGTCGCGAAGAAGAGGGTGCACGCCCAGACCAGCTGCTGCAGCATAGACGTCTGGGGAATCGCGTTGAACATGCTGCTGCAGGTGCTTCTTGCTCAGCCCAATTATCATTCATATTGTGATCTCTATCTCCACGTGTCTTCCATGTATATTCATATTATTGTATGCTATATCGTCACCTGTAATTAAATGAGATTAGATATAGACACATAGATATAGATAGATACATTCATGTGTAGACACAAGAATATGATATAAATACAAGGATACGATACAACGCTATGCATGTACACTTACTTCAGACACAAAAGGATTAATTCACAATGAAATATTCCAGGATGGCCCATTCCTGGCGTTCAGACTGATCCTGATCATCCACTACCGCATAGTCAGCTACATGAACATCTTCTTCACCTGCAAGAACACCCTGGTGATACTCTTGCAGCTGTATCGCCTGTACGTCGTGCAAACTGAGAACAAAAGCAAGCATAAGAAGCGAAAGCCCAAGATGACGAACATCAGCATCATCTCCAGGGGAGACGTGTACAGGGACGCGAAGGACAGAAGAAGGAGAAGAAGAGACAGAGACGTGGAGGCCAATTGCTCCGACAGTGAAGAGTCCACGGAGGAAATGGACAAGTTCGACTCTTCTCCCAGGAGCTCAGGGCGCTCCAAACGGTACTTTTTTAAGGGAAGAAGTATTGTTCCACTTTCTTGATATATTTCTACGCTTCTACGTCATGTTGAAATTGTACAGGAAGAGTCGCCAGGACACTGGGTACTCCACGTCGAGCTCACGGAATTCTGCGAGGCGCGGCAAGTCCCAGAAGAGCGAGAGCAGAAGGTCGTCGCGCAGGGAAGAACCCAGACGCAAGGTTTCCTCGGACGATGAGAAGCGCAGGAGGAAGGAGAAAGGGGACAGGAAGTCCTCTGATGGTGGCAAGACGAAATCCAGGAACGACGACTCCAGTAAAAGCTCTGGCAAGAGCAGGAGGTGCAAAGACGACAGCGAGGACCAGTCCTCGATGGAGGAAGTGGAGGAGAAGACGGCCAGCGAAGAGAGCGACTCGGAATCTGAAAAGAAGAGGAAAGTTAAAGAATTTGTTTCGTATCTACTCTATAAGGCTCTATGTGGTCGTTACCGATATCCAGTTGTCCCCAGTTTCGTTCAATTATCAATGTTGTTATCATGAGATTATCGAGAAAGAGCTTTGGACGTTTAAATTAAACGCAAACTCTGTCCTTCTTTTCATTATGTTTATTCAGTCTCAGTTTCTGTATCAAAACACATGCCGACATGGATCTATTCAACATGCTCGACAACTTAATTATTAATACTGGCAAAGACGAAACACAAGATTAGAAAAATAATTCTATATATATTCAAAGATAGAACGCATTCTCAGAATAGCAACGGTTAATTGTTAATTATTTGCCTGCTACAAAATTTCCTCTCCGAGTGTGTACAGTTATCTAACTAAAACTACGCGTTCTTCACAGGTATGCTCATCGTAAACGGCGCCAGAACAGAGACTGACAAAGGAGCCTCGGTATCGTCGCGCTGCTATTTATCTATTCTGCGATATTCGTAGTTTGCATACTCCTCATACACGCTGGAGTCAACGACGGCATGGTGTTGACCACGAGAACGAAGGAAACCTTCCGTGGCGATTAACCCTTTGCAGGGCCAAAGGGTTAATCGCCGATTCTCGTTTACTTTGCCTCCCACTACTCGTGTCAGGTACAAGTGCCTAAATAAAAAGTAAGAAAACAATCTCGAGTAATTCTAAAACTAAAAATGTCCTTGAAACGATGCATGCACTCGAAAGGCACGAACATTTTGTACCGAAGAACGCGTACAGAATCATAAACTCATACGAATAAATGTTTGCAAGTCTCTAGCCACTGCATGGTCTTCGCGACGTCTAGACTGTCTATGTAAATCGCTAAGTCGTCCTGGTGCGTGCCAGTAGCAGCACAGTACAACATCGCTGTGTTCTCCATCAGTTCCTGCAAGGAATCTGTCTTTGCTGGAGCTATAACCGCGTTTTCGTTCGTCGAGACGTTCTCTTTCCTCTCCAGGCTCGTCGCGTTCGGCTGAATCCTCTGAAACGTTTCCAAATACCTTGGATCCTCCTTCGTCAATGATTGACTATGTTGCATTCCCGACGAGAGCTTCTTCTCGTCAGGATTGCTCTTCACCTTCTCCACCGTCAAGTGAAACCTTCTCCACTTTCCCTGTGGAAACTTCACGTTGGCGGATCGATCGGAAGAGTTCTCCTGAGTACTCTGCTTCTGTTCCTCCTTTTTAACGGTCTCTTTGTCCCTGATGTTCCTCATGGTGGTGCAGAACCCCTGGTTTTCTATCGCTGGCTTCTTCGTGCTACTCTTGTTGTACTCGGACAGGATCTTCGCTATCTGCGACGTGTCGTTGGAGCACCAGGTCTTATTCGAGCTGGTAGATGTCATCTCCTTGCTTATCTTAACTTTGTTCTGGTCCGTGCTGTCCAGGAGGTACTTGGTTACTCTGAACTCCGCTTTCTTCGGATGCTTGGCAGGTTTCGAGGCTTCTACCTTTGAATTCTCCGTCGAAGATGCATCCGTTAGGGGTTCGTAACCGATGGACTCTTCCAGTTGTATAGCGTTTGCATTTGTAGGAGTCGTTTTCATCTGAGCATCCCTCGCTTCCAAAGAACCGAGGTTTTGAGGCTTCTTAGGAAGTTCTATCGCTTTGTGTACCGTCAGCTGTCCTTCTCGATAACTTTTGAGGTTGCCGAAGGTGACGGTCTTCTGGGGATTGGCAACGTACACCTTCTGTGCTGGATACAAATGCGTCTTCAACGTCTGACTGTAGTTTTTAGAGTTTCTCGAGTGCCTGGTAAACGCACAATTGTCTGTAGATTTGCTTTCTTCAACCGGCTTTTGTGGATTGTTCCTGGATGGAATTAATGGCTGTTTGGTGTCAAGGTCTGCGACTTGTTCTACACTTGCAGCGAAAGCCTGCTGTTTCTTGGATACATTTTTCTCATCGTTCAGCTGGATTATCTTCCCCTCCACGTTGCTTTTGTAACCAGAAGTCACCACCTGCGAGCAGTATCCCAGGACGCAGTGGAAACTCTCGTGCATGCAGGTCTCGAACGACTTGTGCTTCTTATACTGTCCCGAAGAAGGTGTTTTCGCAGAAAACTTGGAACTTCGACTCGTCTTCCCTTTGTTACTCCGCTTCTTTTCAGTAGACGAGAGAAGGAAGTCGCAGCGAGGGTCGACTGACACCACTTCTACGTCGGGGTGATCCACTATTTCATGGTAGGAGTCGTCGATACTGGTGAACCAACGGCCCAAGTACTCCGCAGCCAAGCCAAACTGAAATATGTGCTTCGCTATTAACAAAGAGCGATTGAGTAATGTTACAAAGGCAGAACTCTCGAACTTTCCACGTAGCCTTTCTTTAATAACTTTGTAAGCGGAAATCTCACCTGGGGATGGAAAACTGGTCTCTCGTGCATACCATGCACTGGCCACTCCTTCCATTCCATCTCGTCGCTTACAGAGGGTGCCTGATAAGTCGCGCCTACGTTGTACATTTTCCTTGTGACGGATCTTGTGTTCATGTAAGGCATCGTGGAAGATTTCCCTCGCTTGCTAGGATTCTGATTGGAAAGCATTTCCTTTCTTTTCGTGGAGAGCAAACGTTGCCTTGGCCTGGGGAAATCTTTGTCCGGATTTTTCTTTGTCACCCGTATGGGGTTTCTTCTGATCTCCACTGTCCCTCGACTGCAAACAAATTTTCCATGAGAATTTTTGCTTGATTATTATAGGATTTCCAGTAAATTTATATTCTCGTTGTAATAGCCAACTTTTAGGGGCTTGTTTATTATTAAACTGCGGATTTTCATGTGTGTAACTGCAAAAGTATATAAAGTGATTTCTGAAATTTATGTTACGTATTCCTTAAATATCCTGCAAATATATACAAAAATATTCCTTCAAAATTTGAGCTCTTAATTTTAAACTGGTTGACAAAATTTCAAGAAGCTTCGCCACGAATAACTTCATACTTCCTGATCTGATATGTAAGGGAGTAATTGAATAAAAATCTGACATTCTCAGGACTTCTTTTCGTTATTATAAGTAAGAAGTCTGGCAAATTTCAAATTATTCCTAAAATTTTTACCATGGTTATAAAATTAAAAGTTCATATTTACTGGACTGATGTTTAACCTCTTCATACTCTTGGTCACATACGTGGACGTTTAGTTTTTT
>NC_071984.1:3540965-3543897 GCF_026283585.1 Hylaeus volcanicus | reverse complement strand
GAACCAAGGAAAAAAACGTGATAAAGTAGAACTCATTGGGTCCTATACTTCACGAGTAAAAAAATCGTAAGTGTCGCTTATATTTTCAAACAACCATCGCAAACCTACGTTATGTATCTATTTTTATCTGTCATTTCTTCATCCCTCAGGGGCTGTTGTTATCTGTTAGGAGAAGAAGAATAATAATAAGGAATAGTTTAGGGCTACTGAATTTTGGGTATATTACATATAAATTGTAAGTCCATCAGATTCAGACTTATTCTTACTCTTTCAATATCGTTAAAAATTCTTGTTCCATTTACATTATATCAAAAGAATAATAATATGCAATAATTCAGACCTAGTCAACTTTGAATATATATATATATTGCATATTATTATTCTTTTATATATATATTTTCAAAGTTGAGTAGGTCTGAATTATTGCATATTACTATTCTTTTATATATATATAACCTGATACACATTACAATTTATATGTATATTCAAAGTTGAGTAGGTCTGAATTATTGCATATCATTTTTCTTTTGATTTAGTGTAAATGGAACAAGAATTTATAGCATTATTGGAAGAGTAAGAATAAGTCTGATGGACATTACAATTTATATATATATATTGTAATGTCCATCAGGTTGAGACTTATTCTTCCTCTTCCAAAATGCTATAAATTCTTGTTCCATTTACACTGAATCAAAAGAAAAATAATATGGAATAATTCAGACCTGCTCAACTTTGAATATACATATAAATTGTACAGTTTATATATATATTGTAATGTCCATCAGGTTGAGACTTATTCTTACTCTTCCAAAATGCTATAAATTCTTGTTCCATTTACACTGAATCAAAAGAAAAATAATACGGAATAATTCAGACCTGCTCAACTTTGAATATACATATAAATTGTAATGTCTATCAGGTTGAGACTTATTCTTACTGTCCATCATTATAACAATTTGCACTTGTAATTTGTCGGAATAACCGTACCTGTGTTCCATGTCTAGCACCGCCGAGGTACGCCAGCTATAATCGTGCAGAGTCCAGAGGTATCGTCCAGTGGGTTGAGACACAAAGGTGTAAGCGATCGTCGAACGCGTGACAGCCTGAGAAAGATTACGCCGACGTTGATTAAGAAGCGAACCGCGGAACCGCCGACGCGCAACCCCTTTTATCGAAGCGATCGAGGCTTCCCAGAGTGGTATGAATAGGCCAATATTCAAATGAGACGTGTTTAGCGGCCGCACAATGAGAAACGCGACGGCGTCGGTGGCGACGCAATTATGCAAGGTGTTAATACGATCACAATGGTGGTTCGGTAGGGTTGTAGGTCGTAGGTAGCGAATAGGTAAAGTTTTGTCCCGCCCATCCTCGAAAAGGACTCTCCGACACCATCCCCGTGGCGTATTATTATTGTCGACCGCCGATATAATTGGGATTAGCTCCTGGAAAGCGTGCGTACCAATCACCGCTGGACACTTTTCACGGCCAATTTGCATATTTCGATCCTATCCGTCGGATCGGAAGCGAATTCGTTCGGTGTTAACGTTTATTCCCGCAGTCGAGAGGGATGAACCTTCAGGGGACGATCGCTGGTGGATATTTTATATCGTATTCGCTGTTGAATGTTTGTATGGAATTCTTGAACCCAACTATTATTTATTTGTTCGTATCATAGTACAGTACTAAATATATTTTTGTGAATTTTTGCAGATTTTTGTACCGCGCCAAGGAAATAGTTACGAGTTTTTCAAAAAAGAAAAAGAAATCCGCAGTGTTCTCATAAAACGAACGCAACGGTACCAGTAACGAATGGAATAATTAATCTGCCTCCACGTTATCGCGATTCCAGTCTAATTAATTTCATGTTTCGTTCGTAGGAGAATTTCGTTCCGGTGGAAACGTCGATTCCTCGCGGAGTCGGTTATCAGCGTTCCCGTTGATTGGCATCCATGGCGAAAATAAAAAGGAGAGACCGCTGGAAGTGTCGGCGAAGACAGACCCGTTTGAAATAGTAACGAAGAAACCGAGAAACGGGAAAACGCGTTGGAAAAACCTGTGAAGCACGGTAATACTGTAACAACTCCTTTCAACTGTTTATAAATTACTTGCAATTTATCTCGCAAGGTGTTGAAAAATGCTTGCGATGATATTGTATCAAGAGGAGCAAATTAGGCTCGATGGTCGACGCGTTAATTTTCGTTTCGTCTTTGATCCTAGCAGTTCGTGAACCGCACACTCCAGGGAGACCCCTGACCCGCCTGACCGTCGCTATGGTGGTCCACGAGGCAAACAGGCTTTGAACCACCAAGCCTATTTGGTACACGTGTCCTTGCACGCCGAATCTCGACGATCCTCCCCTGCGTAGGGCGAAGGAGCGGCCACAGGGCTCGCGACAAAAGGGCCCCGGCACGCGTGCTCACGTGCCAGTCGGTGGGACGACTTCGGCCCACTCGTAAGTGCCAGAAAGCAACAGGAGTGGGGTGAAGGGTAGCAGAAGCTCCTCTTTGAACTGTTTGGTCTGGTTTCGCCTGGTTTCCCCTGGTTTGGCCTCTCATTCGGCCTCTTTCGTCCCGAAGAGTCGCCTCGACCATCCCCGTCTCTCTTATCCTGCGCGACGACCTGAAAGCGAGAGGTCTAAACCAATTTTCAAGGGTGCTTTGCTCGCTCAGAGGTGTAAGCACTAAGTAAACATTTACGGAGTGTCGTATACACAGAGTGTCCCAAAAATGTTGGAGGTCCTTGAAAGGGGTGGTTCAGGATTTGAAACAACTCTTTCCTTAGCAAAAATGCTGCCAGACGCTTCGGTAAAGAGATATTAAGCGAAAACGCGAATGTCTTCTTTCTCCTCAAGAATCGTATTTTATAGTAGTTCTTAAAGATACTTCCTTTTCTCTTGCTTTCCATTTCCTTAGATATTCCAAAACTCACTAGC
>NC_071984.1:3539247-3540955 GCF_026283585.1 Hylaeus volcanicus | reverse complement strand
AAACTCACTAGCTCGTTATTTTTCTAACGTTCATCTTTCCTCAAGGAAATTGCAATCCGTAATGAGTGGGTGTATTTCCTCAGCTTTTCTTTAGCTTTGCTTTATCATTTATCTTCCCCCACGTGTCGTTCATTCCCCGTGACCCCTGGGCGCCCTCAGTGGCTCCTTTCAACGTCAGACCGTCGATTGGCCGCAATTCAGTGTCGCGTCGTTGCACACAGTTTGCGGCGGTGAACGTCAATTGCATCGCTCCGCATATTTCATTTTCATCCCTCGGCCATCTCGCGACTCGTGGCTCGCCTAAAACGATTCTAACGCCGATTTTTCGCCGCTGCTCGCCAATTCAGACTCAAATGCTACATTTTGCTTGAACATAGGTGTTCATAGGACCTGTAGAGATTAATTCTCGTGCCTTGTACAGTAAACCTGCCATCCTATCATATCTTTTTTAAAACAGTGCGATTGAAGAATACATGTAACTCCAGTTTCAATTTTGTTGTTTGTTAGAAGGAAGAAATACATTGTACGTTTTGCTACGCTTGCTAGTGTGCACGTGTTGCTTACATTAATGTTGTATAAAGAAACGTTTGTTTGTACGTATTTGTTTGTACAACAGTTTCAAAAGCTACTTAACGGATTGATAAGAAATTTTAACAGAAGCTTCCTTGGTCATTAAAAGGATAATTAAAAGGAAATAATTAAGGAAGAAAATCCGAAATTTGTACGGCTTCTTGTAAGTAATAACTCTGGCAACTTTCAAATTCCATCAATTTCCACCCGGATTATAAAATAAAAAATACCAGAGTGAAAAAGCTTTCACCACAAATAGCTTCATATTTACTGTTCTCACAAAGAAATAATTGAACTAATAATCTGAAATTATTACAGGGTCCTCCTATTGTTATGAACAATGATTCTGCCGAAGTTCCAAGCGTTCTCTCAACTTTTACCTGAGTAGTAAAAAAGGAAACCAGAAGAGGAGAACAATGAAGTACAGGATTCCTGGAGTTTACCTTTCCCAAACCACAGATCAAACAGATCCGCGGCGCGGAAGGCGCCGCGGCCTCGCCGAAACGCGCCGTATTTGACCAATAAATAATTTAGCAAACAAATTGATCCCCAAGGACTATAAACAGATACTTAGGGGCACGCGACTACCTCGCTTGGAAATCTACTGACCCACTGTCGACGTTCGCTGGCCAATGGTTCCACTGGACAATAATTGATCGGTCGAATACGTGACCCCTACTGTGAGAACCGAGGCTACGGGCCCCGCGGCGTGAAATCTCTATTATCGAGGGGTTGGAACGGTACCCCGTTGTTACCCGGCGCTCGTACGCGTATCTGGACGAAACTGGTGCTGACAGGGTCCACCCTTGGTCTCGCTACCCTCGTCCCCTCGAAAATAATGTAATCGCGAATTAAATGTTTGCTCGGATATCCGCGATACGCTCGGTGGTCCTTCCAGAGGACCCGGGGAATCTCGATTACCGTTTCAGGGGGCATTCTGATTCGAAGAATCAATTTTTAAGGATTTCTTGAAATTTTTAACATTTTATATTCATAAGGAAGCTTTCTTTGTGCCTGTCGTTATCTCACAAAGGTACATTTATGCGTTTTACAATAGAAGCTTTTTATTGAAAATTAAAATTTTATTAAATTTAGAGGTACATTTATGTGTTTCACAATAGAAACATTTTGTTTTTCA
>NC_071984.1:3538038-3539237 GCF_026283585.1 Hylaeus volcanicus | reverse complement strand
TCACAATAGAAACATTTTGTTTTTCAGACAATTTTATTTTTCAATAAGATTTTCTTAAATTCAGAGGTACATTTATGTGTTCTACAATAGGAAAGTCTCATTTTTCAAACAATTTTATTTTTTAATAAAATTTTATTCAACTTAGAGGTACATTTATGTGTTTTACAATAGAAAAATTTTATTTGATTTGATTAAGTTAAAATATTTGTCCAAAATGCAGACGCTTCGTTTGAAAGATTTTGTATTATATTCATGTCAGAAAATTTCATTTCTTTTGCTATGTGAATATTCGCAATTTATTAATTTTCTCTAAATTGATCCCAAAAGCCAGAAAATGTAAAACTGCATAAATTGACCTATCAGTAGCGAGCCCATATATCTGATACAATGATATTATTTAAGATATTAATTTTCAGGAGTGTTTCAGGAACCAACATACTCCAGTCGAGGATTCATTCTGGGCAACGTTGCAAATCCTGGATGATAGGACTTCCCGACAGTTTCTCATCGTTATCCACGGGGTGACAAGGCGAAAAAAGATGGCGACGCGGTGGATCTCGGTCAGCGAACGGTCTCCCCAGGGTACATGACAAATTGGGATAAATAATCGTTTTGCGGGGGCACAATGCTCTCTTGAAATTCGCCACAGTGACACTCGAAGCGCCACGCTCCCCCAGACGCTTGCGAAACGATACTCTTGAAACCGGTGCTCGAGTAGCCATCATTCTTTCGGTAACGATGGTCTAAAATCTCTGAAAACACAAACCGTTAGCATTTCGTCATCGTACTAGCTCAGGTTCTTTTCATTTTTATTTTGTTGATTTGTTTGCTTCTATTTTAATTATTTCACAGAAAACGCTTCATGTTTAGTGTTCTGATATGTCTGGAAATGGGTGAGATACAAATTTGAAATATTTAGGGGTGCTTTCTATTATTATGAGGGAGAAGTCTGCCAAATTTCAAATGGTTTCATGAATTTTAACCAGAGTTACAAAATTAAAAATAACCAATGGACAAAATTTCATGATGCCTTGCCACAAGTAGCTTTATATTTACAAGGCCTATAGATAAGGAAATAAGTGAGGTAAAAATCTGAAATATTTTATGCTTCTTCCTATTATAATGGGGAAGAAGTCTACCAAATTTCAAACCATTCCATCAATTTTTACCAGAGTTACAAAATTTAAAGTAAACGATTA
>NC_071984.1:3528812-3538028 GCF_026283585.1 Hylaeus volcanicus | reverse complement strand
CCAAATTTCAAACCATTCCATCAATTTTTACCAGAGTTACAAAATTTAAAGTAACCGATTAACTAAATTTCAAGAAGCTTCACACACAAATACCTTTATATTTCCTAGGCTCATAGACAAGGAAATTACATGTTTTATACATATAAATCATTCTTAAACAGAGAATTTTGGTATACAAAATTGTTGAATTACCTGAAAGTCGATTCTTCCTAGTTCATATTTAAGACATTTAAAATAATATTAAAAAATTGTTTCAGATACAGAAAATGGCTTCACACAAGCATGTATGTAGAAACCATGTAGAAGACTTGTCGCCGAGCGCATAGCCCATGCTACCGCGTCTGTCTAGCGCGAGCCTATACTACTGCGTCCGACTAAAGCGTAGCCTGTACTACTGCGTCTGTCTAGCTCCTTAATGACTCTGTACTCCTTAACGAAGCCTCGGACAACATTTTCGCTAAGGAAAAACTTGTTCCAAATCTTCCTCTCTCCCCCGAACACCCCCTCTCAAGGACCTCCGACATTTCTGGAAGGAACTGTGATACAACCTGTATAATACATTCTCGACGTCCTTTCCGCAGGTGGAGCAAGTTCTACAACCGAATAAAGAGCGAGCAAACGCTGTCAAGGGAAGCAGACGCGGAAAGGGACGGAACCAGCCGTCGAGAGAGAAGAGAGCGAGAGAGAGAGAGAGATTTCGCCATCCTCCCGGAGCTCCGTGGCCGCGTTTGTACAGTGGTAATGGGCTGTCAGGAGCAGACGTTCGCTGCTCGTGCCTTATATACCAACACCGTTACGCTCCTCTTGGGGTCGGTTCCTATCAGCTTGTTCGTATTATCAACCCCTCTGATTGCGTTCTCCCTTCGTTCCCACCCCCTCCCTCCTTCCACTCGAGACCCTCCGCCTCCTCCGATAGCGTCTTCCAGTTGGAAGCCATCGACCATGTTACGACACCTCCCAAAACCCGTGTTTCCAAACCTTTTCGAACCCTATACAATTTTTCTAGAATAACAAAAGAAATTTCGAAAAGAATAATATGCAAGCAAAATATCGCATTTCCTAGCTACGATTGTAATTCATTTTGTTATTACCACTTAAATTCTTAATCTTTTCCAGCAATACCACTGCACGAGTAATGCTGCGATTAAAAAGAAATGCATGGAACCCTCGAGCACGTGAAATCTGCATTTCAGCCAAAGTGGATCAATAACCCAGCACGTTGCAAGGTAGATTATTCTCGTGTAAGCTCTGTGTGCTCCCAATTGCTGTATTAGAAGGTAAACATGACCACGAAGACTACGTTTAAGGCTTTATTTGAATATTTTTCATTGCTGAGGTCCTCGAAGGATTTCTATTGAATATTCTCAAGTATCCTTCTTTGAGCTTCTTGGAGATACGTGAGTCCTTCTTCTCTTTGGGAAGGTAGATTAATTTTAAATTATATTTAACGAAATTTATTTGTCTACCAGCTTCCATTTTTTCTTCCACAAAAATCCTCCCTTCGAAGTTGGACCAGTGCCACGTGTTCGCCAGCCACCCCCAACGTGCCTTTTCCTCCCCGAGTGATCAATACTGCGGTCCTCTACACGAAACAGGTACCAGTCCAAATATTTCAGCGTGGAGACAACAGGGACTGCGAAAACTAAAATCGGGTATTAACTCTCCGATCGTGACCAACTATTTTATTTTAATTTCTGATATAAGTCTGTAGATCGAATCTTACCTTTGAACACTGTCAAAAATGTTGTGTATCTATTACACTACTTACAAAATTCAGAAACAGTATTCGGTTAAAGTTTATATCAAAGACTTTGTTATAAAACGGTCTGTTTTTAATTTGCCAGGCTTGCAGCTATTATTCGCAATCCTGAGGAATCTTAGATGAATTCAAAAGTTTTCATCAATTTAAAAAAGGAAATGTTTAATAATATTAAGATACCGGCATATAGTAGAATTTGAAATTATTGTGATGGGATATTATAGGATACAGGAATCTACAATATATTTTGTTGTTTTTTGTTTCAGATAATTCACCGGACGAATCGAACTTGTATATATCATGCGAACTTTGCGAGTTCTCTTTTGGGTTGGCACGAACACGCAGCCACCTAGCGGTTGGGTATTCATACATTTATATAATAAATAATAATAATGACAGTAAGATAGTAATAAGAGTAACAAATGTCAGTGGAAAATCGATGGCAAGACGCTCAAGCTTGCAGTGAAAGTAGTTCCCATTGCCCATTGCCCCATTACAGGATGGCGCCACTGTTAATTTTCTATAAATTTTTCATTATTTGCGTCATTAATACGATTTATTGTTTTATAACACTACAATATATTACGTTAATACGTCAAATTTACCATCTGTATCAGTAATTATTCAATTTAAAAATAATTAGAGATTCCTGCAGACAGTGGCGCCATCGGTGGTAAAGCGCACAAGCTTGTAGTGAAAATAGTTTCCGCTGTCGCCGCTAGATGGCGCCACCGCCGCCTTTAAAAAAATTATTTATTATTTACGATAAATGCATAACTAATACGATTCTTTGCATCGTAATTCTATAGTATCTAACTTTATTATTCGAATTCATCATTTCTATGAACAATTGTTTATCTTAGCAATAATTATCGACCGTTTTAGTTAGTGGCGCCATTTTATAGATACACTAGGTAACTATTTTCACTGCAACGTGGGCGTTTCTTCACCGATAATTATTCCTGCATTAATTATAAATCAAAGAATCCTATTAATACACAAGGAATTCATTAAAATTCATACTCGTCTTTTTACTCGTTACCAAAGCAAAATTCTATTTTGAATCGTACGATTCGCCACTTGGAACGAAAAGATTCCAATTCAAAAACCCCGCCATTGACCACAAGGCTCGTCGAGATCACGTGATAGTGTCGATATTATCGACGGAACAATCCTAACCAATGTAACGTAAGCACATACACGCATACGTACGATCGTTTCGTGATCAATTTATTACAGATCACGCGACGATTAACGCAATCTGTAAGAACGTTAACGTGGAACTAGTGCCGAAGCGTTTTATTTATCAGTTCTTTAGCAATGAACAATCTGGTGCACGCGGACGCCATTTTCAATATAAGCATTGGCCACGTCCTAACTTGATGGCAGGAGATTTTGGAGCCGTTAATGTGTTCCTTCCGTCGAGTCCCGAGTAATTGAGTACCTCGTAAAGGAAAAGCAAGTTGCACAGCGAAACATGGTACGTATCTCGAGAATGATTCTAATTCGCTGTTAAATTCTATGTCGCCGGTAAACACCTGTGGACACTTTGTATTGACACTGCATCTCCGCCTGACACGTCAAAATATCCACTCCCCTTCATCATTCCTCCAACAGTTTCCTCGCAACTTCACAAACTCTACTTACAAACTCCGAAATGAAAGTTTTCTGCGTTGCTTTTAACCCTAATATCATTCTTCAAAAATATATGTCATTTCTTTGTCATGATTGTATCTCCAAATAAGATCCTGCATATTAAAGTATGCGAGCTAATAAATGTATCCTTGCATACCAAGAAAGTCACGCAATGACAAAAACTTTGTTATAATCGCTATTTCATGTATCGTCCTCTTTCAGCCACTCAGGTTAGACATCAAGCGGAAGCTAACCGCTAGATCTGACAGAGTGAAGAGCGTGGATCTCCACCCGACAGAACCATGGATGCTCTGTTCTCTCTACCAGGGCAATGTCAACATTTGGAACCACGAGACTCAAATGTTGGTCAAGACTTTCGAAGTATGCGACTTGCCGGTGCGTACAGCCAAATTCGTGCCACGCAAAAATTGGGTTGTCACCGGCTCGGATGACATGCTCATCAGAGTGTTCAATTACAACACTCTGGAGCGGGTGCATTCCTTCGAAGCGCACAGCGATTACGTCAGATGCATAGCGGTACATCCGACACAGCCATTTATATTAACTAGTAGCGGTACGTTGTGCAAGATCCATTCCCTTGAAATCTGATATTACAACTTTTAATTCTTTGCATTGTCCCATTTAGACGACATGTTAATCAAATTGTGGAACTGGGAGAAGGCTTGGATAGGGCAGCAAGTCTTCGAGGGACACACTCACTACGTCATGCAGATCGTGTTCAATCCTAAAGATAATAATACGTTTGCCAGTGCTTCATTGGACAGAACAGTGAAAGTATGGCAATTAGGATCCTCCACTGCCAATTTCACGTTAGAGGGCCACGAGAAAGGCGTAAATTGCGTAGATTACTACCACGGCGGTGACAAACCATACTTGATATCTGGAGCGGACGACAAATACGTTAAGATATGGGACTACCAAAACAAAACGTGCGTGCAGACGTTAGAGGGACACACGCAGAACATTTCGGCGGTCTGTTTCCATCCAGAATTGCCCATCATTCTCACTGGCTCGGAAGACGGAACCGTCAGAATATGGCACGCGGGAACGTACAGATTAGAATCCTCTCTCAACTACGCTTTCGAAAGAGTATGGACGATCGCCAGTATGCGAGGCTCGAACAACGTAGCGATCGGCTACGACGAGGGTAGCGTTATGGTGAAAGTTGGCAGGGAGGAGCCGGCGGTTTCCATGGACTCGCTAGGCGGTAAAATTGTCTGGGCCAAACACAGCGAGATCCAGCAAGTGAACCTAAAGGCTCTGGGAGAGGAAGCGCAGGATGGAGAAAGGCTTCCTCTAGCGGTCAAAGACATGGGTGCCTGCGAAATTTATCCGCAAACTATCCAGCACAATCCCAACGGCAGATTTTTGGTGGTTTGTGGGGACGGAGAGTATATTATTTACACATCCATGGCGCTGAGGAACAAGGCGTTCGGTCAGGCATCCGAATTCGTGTGGGCTGCTGATTCCAGCCAGTACGCTGTCAGGGAAAGCACCACCACTGTCAAGGTCTTCAAGAACTTCAAGGAAAAGAAGAGCTTCAAACCTGATTTCGGAGCTGACGGTTGGCGTTCTAAATAAATTTACAATAGTATTTATTAAATAAATTTAGAATACCTTCGACTTTACATTACACTGTACATTTTGGTTCCCGGATGAAGTTTAAATGTATGCCCTATTTGTGTGGAATATCTTAATCTGAATCGGTAATTTTTAGGTATTTTCGGGGGATTCCTGTTGGGAGTGTCTTCAGGATCTGGCTTGTCCTTCTTCGATTGGGACACGCTGAAGTTAATTCGTCGCATAGACATTCAGCCAACGCACGTTTATTGGGCGGAGAACGCGTCTCTCGTGGCGTTGGCCACCTCCGATCAATACTTCATCTTGAAGTACCAGGCTGACGCTGTCGCGAACGTTCCTGAGGTTTCGGAGGACATCGAGGACGTCGAGAGCGCGTTCGAGGCACGTTACCTTAACCCTAGCTTTACAGAGATCACTTACACATACGCTCTTTGTACGAATGAATGGCAACGAGGTTGGCGAAGAATGTAAATGGTTCCTTTAAACTTTCTTGCCAACAGTGGGTAAACATGAGCTCTGTGAACCTACCGTTAATCGCTAGATGATACACGCATAAGCTAGAAGAAAGAGTCTGTACAACGTCCATTAACAATATTACAGATGATAGCAGAGGTGAGCGAAGTGGTGAAGACCGGCCTGTGGGTTGGCGACTGTTTCATCTACACAAACAGCGTGAATCGAGTAAACTACATCGTCGGTGGCGAAGTAGTGACCGTCTCGCACTTGGACAGACCGATGTACCTCCTCGGCTACGTCCCCAGGGATAACAGACTCTACTTATGCGACAAGGAGCTCTCCGTTGTCTCCTATTCCCTGTTACTCTCCGTCTTAGAGTATCAGACAGCCGTTATGCGAAAGGACTTTGAGACAGCAGACAGAGTTCTACCTACGGTACCAAAGGAGCATCGAACCAGAGTCGCGCACTTTCTGGAAAAGCAGGTTCGCGTCCTTGTACGACCTATCTCTCGACTGTAGCTCGGCGTAGAACTCGGTACACGACTGGTAACTGATTGCAGGGTTTCAAGAAGCAAGCGTTGGCGGTTTCGACGGACCCGGAGCACAGGTTCGAGTTGGCATTGGCGTTGAAAGATCTCGTCACGGCTCACTCGCTCGCCAAAGAAGCTAACAGCCAGCAGAAGTGGCGGCAGCTGGCGTCTCTGGCTACGGGAAAGGGCAAGCTGTGCCTCGCGCAGGAGTGCTTGCATCAGGCGCAGGACTTCGGAGGGCTTCTGTTGCTGGCCACCAGCACGGGAAACGCGAATATGATCGAGAAACTCGGCGCGGACGCTGACAGTACCGGGAACAATAACATATCGTTCTTGTCGTACTTCATTCTCGGGGAACTCGACAAATGCTTGGACATTCTCGTGAAGACGGACAGGATTCCAGAGGCTGCGTTCTTCGCGAGAACGTACGCGCCCAGCAAAATCTCGTCGATCGTTAAATTGTGGAAGGAGAAGTTGTCAGCGGTGAGCGAGAAGGCTGGACAGAGCTTGGCCGATCCTGAACAGTACGAGAACCTGTTCCCTGGTTACAGCGAGGCTTTGAGAGTCGAGCAGTTCCTGAGGGAGGAAGCCAAGAAGAAGATTCCCGCGTCAGCTTTCCCAACGGTTCAAGTAAATATATATGTAGTTTAATTTAGTCTGCCCGATTTAGCGTTCGCGAGTTTGCAGAGGCTCTCATACTGTACAACTTTCGTATAAACAATTTGGTTGTATTTGTTATTAAATACGAGTTATTGTTTAATATAAATCCGTGAGCCGGGCTTCGGACAGAATTCTCGAGTGACATTTGAAAAAATCATAACTTTTGATTGGATAAATGGATTTCAATGATCGAGACGGGCAGGTGTGCGTCTTTAAGTGAAGAATTTAAAAAAAAATATCAAACTATTGAAAGATTTCATTTTTTAATTCATTTTGACGGAAAAACAGGTAATGGGATACCTAATTTTCAAAAATTCAGAAAACTCTTGATAATGAATATTTTGGATCGAAACTTTTTTTCGTTGTAGATCTCATGGATCATCGCCAAAAACATATAGAAAGTTTTTCTCTATAGCGAAAACTCAATTTTTAAAAAATGAACGGATGACTTTTTTAAGTATTCGCAAAGGTTGCCTCCTCCAGATCTTGCAGCTCTCTTAATAATGGAGATTTTTTATTCAAACTTTTTTCCATGGTAGATCTCACGGAACCCTACAGAAAATATCTACAAAGTTTTTCTCTAAAGTGAAAGCTCAATTTTAAAAAAATAGGAGAATGATTTTTGGGAGGTTATCCGCAGTATCAATATCGAATAATAACTTGACTTTCACTTCACAGATAAAACAAAATTATTTAAATAAAAGTTGTACAGTAAGGAAACCTATAAAACTGCGAATACAATTTTATTTTTTATCGCAGCCCAATACAGAACGAAAGCCATTGGAGGAGATGTTGGCAGCCGAGCAGGCGAATCGATTCACTTACAAAGCAGGCGTCAACAGCAACAGCAAACCAGAAGTATCGACTACTGAAGAGCTGACGAATAGGTTAATAGATCTGGATATCGATAAGGTAATCCCCGCGTCGACCGAAAACACAACTGCACCTCAGAAAACGACCAAGACCACAACCAGCAGTTCCAGGCCACTCACGGTGGACGACGACGACTTGGACCTCGATCTCGAAATTGACGATACCATTGACACTACCGTAAGTCCTCCCATTTTAACGCATTCTCACCCGAGCGATCTCTTCCCTAATTCGACCTTTGTGTCTTAAATGTTTCCATCCCACCTCCTGGAATTATTTCGGTTCTTAAACGTAACCATTGTCTGTGCATGCCTGCGACACGCATAAGTGGTGCTTCTGAATAACAAAGTAAGTCTGCACGAGGACCGACGTCCTCGATATTCATTAAGCGACGTTGCGATATCGAAAGTCGCGAGATAAACGAATCAAGGTCGATCGGAAGGGAGAGAGGAGAATGGGAGACCGAGAGGAGCGTAACTAGACGTTGGCTTGATACCCTAAAATATGGACGCGTAACCCTAGAAGGGTATTGCGTTACCAAAACAGTCTGTAGCATATTGTATCACGCTCACGCGCCTGCACGGCATGTATCGATCCTGGCTGATGTATGTGAACACGTTCCACCTATCGAGCAGGCCAAATGGCGCATTAAACAAGCCAGAGAAAGGTGAAACAGAGAAATAAAACAAGGAGGTGGTAGGTACCTCGGAGAAGGGTTTAATGGTCCTGTGAAGTTTCAAACTTCATCTACGAATGGTTTCACAGATACACGATGACTATTGTTTAAAATGCTTGAGAGTCCATTCATGTTGACGCTAGGTTTACGGAGATTTCTCATTAGAAATGAATTTTATTTGATGTAATGCTTTAATGGATACAGTTAATTTACTTAGAGTTAATCAGGAGGCTTGGACAACGATGAGTTTGGATGTATGCTTGCCTTTTTATGTGGATAAGAGTCAGTAGGAATAGATCAAAATGTGCTCCATGAACCTGGCATTAATTTCACAGCCTACGATCAATCATAGTCTAGTTCATCCCACGATGCATTTTGTTTGCAGCCTCATAACACTGGAACCCGCTTCAACTCCTGCTGCACCCTTTCTATCATACTGTTCTTCTTCACCCTGCAAATATCTAAGCATAGCAGTATTTGTAAACAGTACAAGCTTCGTACCGAAGGTAGCAAGCGTAATTTGCAACTGAAACGATACTCTTCTGTTGCAGGGCGTGAGTCTCGACGACGACCTCCTCGAGGAAGATTAGCCCCTCGATCTGGAAGGCGAGATCAGCAACGTGCGCGCCAGACGTGCAATTTCCATTCTCCTTCCGTCAGTCATTCCCCCGCGAGTCGATCGGAGTCGTTTAGAATCAAGTATTACCGTTGAAGGACATTTCTTGTGCGCGAGTGCTTTTATCATCAACGCATCCAATTAAGAATGTACGCGCGGGCTTTAACCGCGTGACGAAGATTAAATATATTGTTAATATAACAGAATGGCACGGGAGATTTCTCTTACTTCCTTTTACAGCTGCAGCCTTCAAGGAACCTGAGATTCTTATAAATAAGCACAACGTAGAAAGTAGGGAATTTACAGGAAGATTCTACTCACTCGAGGAATGTCAAATATATTATCATACCAGTATGGTATAAGGTGATTTCAATCTCTCCCATTTCCTTTTGCAGCTCCATCCTCCGTCCCA
>NC_071984.1:3528520-3528802 GCF_026283585.1 Hylaeus volcanicus | reverse complement strand
AGCTCCATCCTCCATCCCAGGACCTCGCTTAGGATCTTATAAATAAGCACAACATAAAAAGTAAGGAATTTAGAGGAAGATTCTACTCACTCGAGGAATGTCAAATATATTATCATACCAGCATGGTACAAGGTGATTTCAATCTCTCCCATTTCCTTTTGCAGCTCCATCCTCCATCCCAGGACCTCGCTTAGGATCTTATAAATAAGTACAACATAAAAAGTAAGGAATTTAGAGGAAGATTCTACTCACTCGAGGAATGTCAAATATATTATCATACCA
>NC_071984.1:3525974-3528510 GCF_026283585.1 Hylaeus volcanicus | reverse complement strand
AGGAGATTTCAATCTCTCCCATTTCCTTTTGCAGCTCCATCCTCCATTCCAGGACCTCGCTTAGGATCTTATAAATAAGTACAACATAAAGAGTAAGGAATTTACAGGAAGATTCTACTCACTCCAGGAATGTCAAATATATTATATCATACCAGCATGGTGCAAGGAGATTTCAATCTCTCCCATTTCCTTTTGCAGCTCCATCCTCCATTCCAAGACCTCCCTTGGGATCCTTGCAAATCCAGACGAGTAAGAAATCAACAAATTTGCACGAGAACTCGCTCCACGAAGGTTAAATCAGGTTAAATACATTAATATAATAGTACCCTGCAACGAATTCTTACCTACGTCGCGGCTCCTTCCACGTCCAGGTCCTTTGTTAATGTTTAGTTTGCTATTTCAGATGGTAAGTTGCTCCGATCCCCACTTTTGATCCCCATGAATGAAGAGAGCAGAAGCCTAGGTCGACGAGTTCCAGACCGCGATAATTGCAAAGTATTCCTGCGCGACAGGAAGAAAGAGCGTTGGCTTTCACAAAGAGCATAACGACACGGACAATTTGTAGCGGAGTGTCAACGAAGCCGTTTCTATTTTCGAGACGACGCGCACGGCTATCTTTTCGCCTCCTCCCTCGTCGCCAGCCGCTGTCTTTCTCCGTCTCCACCTACTAAACGTTTTTCACCGCTTCCCTCCGCTTCTGCGCCGATTCTCTCCGACTCTCTCTATCTCCCTCGGAATTGAAACATGTTGTACTGCGTACAATAATAGGAAGAGGTAGCGCTCTATTATACTTGCGTTGTATTTTACTTTGTAAGGTAGAATTAAACTCGCACGCTATACAAGAATGGGAAGAGACTTCCATCTATGGAACAGAGAGGCCATTAAACAAAATTATACGTTGTATTTTATACTTTGTACGATAGAATTAAGCTAGGAGACGGAGTAGATTGCCTGTACAATTTTTGTAAAAGTCCTGGACAGTGGTCATGGATACGTTGAGGCGCAGACGAATTGCTTTTGTCGTCTAAATTCGTCTCTGAAAAATTACTCGGCTCGTTTGCGCGGTCGTTAGAGTGGATTTAACTGGACGAGACGAGGGAGAGTGTGTCAGATATCGTTCGACCGAGTTTTGGTAATCCTCGGGCGGAACGGACGGCAATAAATTCTCCGGAGACGCCGCGTCGAGAGGAACCAGTGTTACGCGGCCCGCCTCGCTCCATTTACCTCTCGAGACGTCACCTAAAATCGGTTAATTATATACTCCGGCTCCTGACAACTTCGGTAGATCGATATCCACGAGTAACAGGCTAGCCTTTTCTGTTCAGAAGCTAACTCTTCTAGAATGAGTCGATGACAACGCATTAGATACTTTCTTGACCTGTTTGTTTATAGAGTTTCTGCTCGAAAGAATGTTTACTTCTTCTTTCTGGAGAGATAGGTTGCTACTGTTACCCAATCGGTATTACAAAGGCAAAGTGAATCGAGGTAGAGAGAAGCACGCGCGCGAGGGTCCCGTAGAGCCGCTAATAGTCGCCTAAACGGTCGACACGCTTGCCCTGGCTGTCTCGCTATATGTCACCTCCGCCCTCTATTTACACGCCATGGACGATGCACGTGCGTGTGAATCTCGTCGCGACGGAAACGAAGGAATTCCAGCCGTCTCGAGCGTTACTCTCGACTTGACACCTCGAAACCGTGCGATAGCCAAGCAAATGCGTACTTAAATATGTTTAATATCAAATAAGTCACGGTTTAAATAAACAGGGGGATCGCTGCACCCTGGAGCCATGATACATTCAAATTGTTGGCATCAGGTGATCAAGGTAGCTAAAGGCAGCTCTGCAGGGGGCGAAAACGTTCTAAAAATAACTGATTCAAACTCTTATAAGAACCGAGAAGATGTAGTTGTAGATGTAGCAGTTGTAGATCGGATAATTTTCAGCTTAGTACCAACATGTTCCTATAACTCAGCTGTGTAGGAACAATGTAATATCCACGGAGAATCATCCCGGTTCTTACAACCGTTTCGAATACGGGAACTGTAACTGAACTGTTGTAACTGCGTCCAACCCCTGCAACTGTCCGGGTCTGCGCGAGGGCAGCCTATGCCAAGAATGCTAAGGCACCGATAGCGTCACGTTGCGCAGTAAAATACTGCGCCCACATCTTTGTAACCCGAGCCATCCGCGAGGCGAAACGTCGAATGATTTACCTGACTTTCAGTGGATTCGTTCCACGAGGGCCCCGAATGATTAATGCCCGTGTTTGCTTGTCGAATCTGTTTAAACCGGCCGATATCTGGCGTTTATGTTCACGGGGTATCGCGTTCCGTTTCTCGAGGAGTAAATCGTGACCCAAATTGGTCATCCAGTGTGGCCGAGCAATCGTTAACGTCGAGACTTTTATCGTTGACTGTGGTCGACCGGACCCTTGCTTCTGTTTATGCAAATGTTTTGTAAAATGCGTTCTTGTAAACATTGTGTTTAGATATATGTAGAAATTGTAGGTAACATGCAGTATATATTGCAATGTCTTA
>NC_071984.1:3502827-3505974 GCF_026283585.1 Hylaeus volcanicus | reverse complement strand
CCCTGAAGATTCCCCAAGCACGAAGCAAATGTCTCCTATGCCCGTATTTGTCATCACCGTTGACAAAGACATACCTGAAAACCGCAACTCCCCGCGTCATCAGGTCTCGGCCGACTTTATCTCTGGAAGCATGCCTCTGAATATTTGCGACGCGATCGCCGTACGCACATTAGCGCTAGATATCGGCGCGCCAACGAGCTTCTTAGATTTCACTCTCGAGGGCCGGATTAATCGTGTCTGGCGGCCTATCTGTTCCGACATTCAGCGATTAGCGAATAAGAAGATCTGGTAACGCGAGACCGTGCATGCAACCGCTTTCTTTTATCGGGCTTTATCTCCTCTTTGAATGTTCCTGCTCCGTTGAGCAGCGCGATAACGGACGTTCCGATCGGCGAACGCTCGGTTTCCTTTTTCACGGACTTTCGCGGAGTCGTTATGTTATTGTAAACAATTCTCTATCGCGGTGATTAACGACCGAACGCGATCACGGTTCGACATTTTTAATGGCGACGACAACACCTCAGGACCGGGTGTTCGGATTTTTGTGAGTCGCCACTGCGCCGTACACTGCGTGCATCATGCGTTCTAACCCTTTGCACTCGGATGTCTCTTCTGAGGGGGTAAAGAGCATTTGTATAAGAAAGTAAGATGTGCAATTTGTTAAGATAAACAAGGAAGCCTAAGATTAGAATAGTATAAATGTAATAGTATATATGTTGATGTTTGACATCATTCCTCAATGTCTAAAGATTCGTATAAGCTCGAGTATCGTTACAATAAATTACACGCGTTATAAATTACATTATGCCATACGACTGTTTGCGAATTCTGTAACGAAATGGCTACGAGTGCAAAGGGTTAATGTAAATTCGTTACACGAGTCCCCGGAGACGTTTCTATCGACACTAACGTTCCCGATCTTCAGGAAGTCACCGGGAACGAATCGCGCGTGATTCTCGAAGCAGAACTCGAGAGCGTGGAAGACGAGGCAGTGACAACCTCTGGAGGAGCGTAATCGCGGGGGAGAATGTAACTAAACGACGCGTGGAAAGATCAGGGGACGCAGCCTCTCGCGGTATATCATTCTCCCTGGCTCCCCCTCTCCCCTCGCCACGGCTATCTTTCCCTCTTCTTCTGCCTCGTTTTTCCCATCCGCGTACCCCCCCTTTACCTCGGTTTTCATCCCAACCATGTCGCGCGACACTCGAGCTGCGTTTTGTATTATTAGAACACGAGTCTTTAGCGGCCGCGAAGACGAAGGAATCATTGGTCCGCGCCGCGCCGAGATATCCTGATGACGTCAAACGGATTTCTGAACGACACTCGCCGTTACCGAGCGATTTTTAGAACAGACCTGGTCCATCTGTCTCCGAACGTTGACGTTTTCGATGTAGGGCAGAGTTCGCCGGCGAAGGGGAGGAATCTGGGATTGCCGGTGAAGTTGACCGGGCCCCTAACGCTCTCTCTCGCAAAGCGAACAGTTGATATAAGGACTAACATGGGGTAGCCATGGGGAGAGAGACCGTAGACTTAACGTAGATTCCTATGGTCTCTCTCTCTCCCTCGTAAAGGGCATTGTTGATTTAGAGACTAGCATGGGGAGTAAATACTAGCGTGAAAAGTCAAGGCCCCCTTCTGGGTGTTCGGGTCGTTGCAAAGCAAGCGTGTGCTGATCCCAGACGAACGCAAAGCGATTAACTCTTTTTGTACGGACCGCGGTTATATTAAGTTACATTAAGTTGTCTCAAAAGTTTCTTCCATTTTATTAATGATACATAAACAATATTTTATGTCTATTCTTACATTATTGAATTGCGTACAATTCATTTCGTTACGTTACTGTCACATTACTGTTAACATCTAAGAAATTAGGTTGTCTATTTGTATAAACACTGCCACATGAAATAATTGTGTCACGGAAGAGACTTTTGGGACAACCTAATGCATATTCGTGGTACGAGGAAGTTTTTCATAAGAGTGGTTGCAACTTTGCATTTTGCGTAGAAATCTCGAGCGTGATTGAGACCAAACATTTCATTCGGACCGCGACAGTCATCACTGTCGGCGTTTGAGGTGTTTGGAAAGCATTTCTAAAATGTTTATACTGCTTTGTCGCAGCCTAAACCGATAATAAGCGGCCCAATGGACGGCAGTAGTATGAACAGGGTTAAATATGGTTGTATGGTTGTATATACCACGCTTACCTTGATGAAGAGACGGCAGGGGGGACGGTGGGGACACCTGGAATGGCTCCTGTTTGATCTTCAGCAAGTGCTGAGTGTCCTGCATCCCTTCCAGGCCTACCACGCCCAATCCTCCATTGCCCTGTTGCAACTCCTGAAAGGTATTCAAGGTGAAATCAGTTATTTATCTATACAGAGTTCTGGTTTCTGCAATTAATACATTGAAGTCTAACCCTTGCACTATTTTCAGGAGTCTGACTCGTGACGAATGTTTTAAACCATACTTGCAAATCACAAGATCATCACTGACTCGTGATGAATATTTTAAACCATACTTGCAAATCACAAGATCATCGCTGACTCGTGATGAGAATTTTAGACCAGAACGAACATCCGAAGACACGGAATGGAACGTTTCGTGTCGGCGCAAACGTGCGGACCGCTTCGACGTCGTCCAAGTAGGAATCGACGATTAAATAAACAGTATGTTTTATTTAACTTGTAACGCGAGTGTTTTCGCAAACTAAATGTCAAAGGAACCGAATATCATAATACCGTCTGTAATGCGCGTCGAGCGACAAACGAAATATCATTATTCGTGTCAAACGTGTTTACGGAACCTTCGATATCGCTTCTAATGTTTTCAAAACACGCGAGACTACGAGAAGCGTCGTCGCACGCCCCCAAATGCGTTACGGTATATTTGTAGAACGCTCGAAGAACCCTAACTGTCAAAGAAATAACATTGGAAAAGTAATTGGGTAGTTATGATCTTGTATTATATTTATATATATATTCTAAACATAATCTAAATAACTTATGCATACTTATGCACTTATGTATATCTAATAGTTAGATTTTTCTTTTTGCAGCATGTTGGAGTAATTAAATGACAAGACCAAGTCAACCAAGAACAAGACCAAGAGAAGATACGATATTGGTATATCAGTTATTACAAGTTTCT
>NC_071984.1:3502149-3502817 GCF_026283585.1 Hylaeus volcanicus | reverse complement strand
TTTCTGAAGACACACATCGTCTAAACCTAACAGTCTCATTTTCTTTGATTAGTTCAAGTACCTAAATGACTAGGAAGGCTCGCTGTCAGAAATTTAATGAACCTGAGAGGCTTCCCAAGAGAAGATACGTTATATCAGATATTGTTATATCAGTTATTACAAGTTTCTGAAGACACACATCGTCTAAACCTAACAGTCTCATTTTCTTTGTTTAGTTCAAGTACCTAAATGACCAGGAAGGCTCGTTGTCCGAATTTTAATGGACTCGAGGGTCTTCACAGGAGGAGAGGCGTGAGGTGAACGAACCAGAAGGACCGGCGACGGCACATCCACCACGGGAGCCGGGCGAGCGAAGCCAAAGAGCCTTCTGGCTCGAAGCTTGCGATGTTTGAAGTGCCGTCGCCGGAAGCTTACAAACACCAGCCCGGTGTTGTGACATCGTATTATGCCAAGCGAAACTTACGGTCTCCCTAGATCGTTAATTTGCGATCCAGCTTTACGACGTCTAGTTTGCACCATTGCGTACTTAACCCAGGACGAACCGACGGTAGCCAGAAATCAGTCTCTTGCTAGTCTTCGACTCAAACTTGGAAATCACCGGTCTGCTCGCGACGAAAATTTTAGACCAAACTTGAAAATCAGGAGTCCGACTCGCGATGAAGATTTTA
>NC_071984.1:3500005-3502139 GCF_026283585.1 Hylaeus volcanicus | reverse complement strand
CACGTGTCTGACTTGTGATGAAAATTGTAGACCAAACTTGAAAATCACAAGTCTAGCTCCTGATGAGGATTTCACATCAAACTTGAAAATCACAAGTCTAACTCCTGATGAGGATTTCACATCAATCTTGAAAATCCCAGACTCTGGCTCCGTGATGACCATTTTAATCCAAACTTGAAAATCACGAGTCTAATTCATGATGAAAATTTCAGGTCGTTTCCAAGAAAAGAGTGGAGAAGGTTAAAATCCATAAGGGTCCACCTGCGCGGATCTAGGGGGCGTGTCGTTTACCCAGAGATTGTAACCGATTGGATTCAGCATCCCCAGCCCGTCCCAGGGCTGGCAACCACCGCTGCGTCCGCTGCAGAAGCCGGGACAATGTGACAGGCGTGACAAGATATAAACGCCGGCGTTCTCCGCGACCGCAGAACTGCATCAACAGGCTGACACTGAGAAACGTCCTCGTTACACGCGGAGCAGCTCTTGGTCGCATCGCGTGGCCACCTCGTTAATTCAACCGACGGCCATTAAATTAAGCCCGCGGAGCCAGCACCGAACGCTTTGAACTCGACGGCGGTAAAAAGACGACGAAGAGACGCAGAGAAAAGACGCGAGAGAGTTCGGTATCGCCGCGGCATTGTCCACCGGAGGCGAGATGAAAGATGGGTCGATGACGTGAGAGCTCTTATCATTCGCTCGATAGACGCCCCGACTTCTTTCCGTATCGCGTTTATTTCCAATTGCTAGATTGCGCCTGTCGAGAGTAATTTAGAAGAGACGCTCTCATCCTTCGATGCAGAGGGATCTCTTTTGCGTTGGAAGCTCTAGTATTTTTATAATAGTTAATTATTGTAGGATGACGACGATCCAAGCAGGAGGAGTCAAGCTAGAACCTAGCCCAGACCTAACCGCATTGTACAGATATTTTATTCTACTAGTAGGCTTGTACTGACTATGATAGATACTTGGTGCGATTAGATTAAGGCTTTCCTCGGCAAAAATGCGACTAGTGATAGAAACTCAGACCTAACGACATTATGCAGATATGTTATTGTACTACTAGACATGTACCGTCTATCATAAATACTTAACGCGATAAGATCAATACTTTTGTCAGCGAAAATGTGACTAGGAATAGAAAATCGTGTTTCACAAAATGGCGCAGCTCCGAGCGACTTGAACAGAAGACATAGATTGTCCCTACGGCCTTGGTCAGACGTCGAAATCGGAAACGTAACACGAGTTTCTATCGATTTCTCGCGAGCGCGTTCGTAAATTGACACGTCAAATGCTCGATCGTTCATTCATGAAAATAGTCCACCGATGGTTTGCGAAGATACCAATCGGTTCAAAGAATCCTCCTCTTGGCAAAGAAGCGAGAGCTCGAGCTCGCGTGGAGACGGGAACGTCGCGAGGAATCGGTCGCGAAGCCTCGACGAAGACGCGGATCCGTTGCGAAATTTTCGAGGTCGCGACCTGCGCTTTTTCTCTTTTTTCTTCAATGCGACGATAAGCGGCTGCAGCGACGCCGATCGAACGCCCCGTATCGTTCACTCGTCGTCAGGCTAAGAAACCTCGACTGGAAAATTGGGGAAACTTGGGAAAATAGGCACTACTGTAACGAACTTTGGTGAAGAGGAACTTTGGTTCAGAGGAAGTTCCTAGAGGTACGTTTACTCTGGGGTGATCGAGGCATTCGCTGGATTAATTGAAGTTTTATGGAGCAGATTTTTTAGATTTCTAGACTCCTCAGGAGACTGAACCGAGCTGAGGAAGAATGAACAAACATGGGAATCGAGGAAGATAGACAGAGAAAGATGAAGAGAATTGGAGGAACCTAGGACCAACTACGGAAAATATAAATAGTTACCTACTATAATAGATTAATGTAATAGATTGGTACTAGCAATAATAGCATAGTTGTATAGTTCAGTATAGTACCAGCGTACACTAATCTAGATATACTTGTCTAGAATAGAAGGTTGGATTGAAAATGTAAATGGTAGAGTAGTCTATCGTACCAAAGCTATGATTAATTCATGTTTCTGTCTCCGTGGGGCAGATTCTTTACATTTTCTAGACTTCTAAGGAGCCTAAGAGAGCCGAGGAAGACTGAACAAACTTGGGAATCGAA
>NC_071984.1:3497422-3499995 GCF_026283585.1 Hylaeus volcanicus | reverse complement strand
GGAGCCTAAGAGAGCCGAGGAAGACTGAACAAACTTGGGAATCGAAGATGACAGCTAGAGAGACCTGAAGAGAATCGTAGGAACCTAGGACCAACTACAGAAAATATATTTACCTACTATAATAGATTCTTACTAACAATAATAGTACAGTCACATGGTTGACTACACAAATAGTCGCAAAATGCAGATGGTAGGGTAGCTTATCGTATCAATAACGAGTTATTGTGTTACGGTAGGTACTCACCCCAGCGACAGGAATAACGTGGGAGACCATCCTCGATTTGTCAAAGTCTGCGAAATTCATAAAAACGCTGGCCGCCGCTGCAACAGCATTTACACGTCGCTGCACGGCAAGGTCCTCCCAATACGCAGAAAAGCCCTCCACTGTTCCACAGAAACCCAGCGAACCTTAGCGAATTTACCGACACTGACACTTAGCGAATTTACGAACAATCGATCACTGGCGACACTGCCGTCGGATAGTTTCTCGCTTCGTCGACGTTACATCTTCAGGAATAGGGAAACTCGCTGGGAACACAGGGAGAAACGAATCCTCGCACTATCCTCAGACTATCCTTGAACGTTCTGTAACACAAAAAGGTAAAGAATGATTACAATCAACATTTCATTGATAATTTGTAGAATTTTATGAAGGTCACGTTTAGAAGAGGGTAGAAGTGTTTGAAAGAGGATCTTTTATTTTATATTTTACATTACATTTTGTGATGATCTATGGATCAGGTAACAATATATATATACAGACATGAAAAACTATAATTTTAGACTTTGTTTAAAAACGTACAAAACTATAAAATTGAAAATTGCACAAAAAGTTGTACAATTGCATTTATTATAGCTAGAAAAATTATATACCTTATTTTTCATCAAACCTGGATTTGTTGTGTTTAATAAAAGAGAGTATTAAATATCTCACAGTAAAATTTCGCGACTCTAAGATTTGATAAAATTGAAATTAAATTTTTATATTTAATAAAAGAGAATGTTAAATGTTTCAGATAACAATTTCGCGGCCCCATTCTTTCAAGGACCCCTGTCCTATCTCATAACATGTTAATTTAAGGTAACACTACCAGAACACACATTAATAGGAAACGTGTTTTCAGGGTTCGACGGCACCCGGGCTCCTCGAAGCCGCCGATACCGAGACAAGGAGTTCGACACGGTGGCCAGCTACTCCGGAGGGATCGGTGACGAGCGAACAGCAGCTGGAGCACTTAGCACCGAAGGAACGCGTCTCCAGGGGGAATCGGCGAGACTTCCGGCGGCGGCAGAGGAGATCCTCTCTGAACGTCCTCCGATGAGACCGTCCCCGTAAATTTCGACAATAAGAGGGTGCGCGCCGGCCGTCAAACGCTTCTATTTTTAGGGCCAACCGGCCATTAGACGCCGCTGATGGCAGTTAATCAGGATTCGAGGCTGCCATTAATAAGAAATTATTCTTGGTCTTCTCGCTTTGCTCAGAATTCGAGGAATGCTTCTCCAGATAGTTAATCTTTATCCTAATCGTTGTTAATTTTAGTAAATAGAATTATTTAGATTAAATAGTTTCCAATCCATCCAAAATAGCTACTGTTAACCCTTTGCACTCGAGAGGTGACTCTCAGTCACCGTTAGGTCTCACGCAGCGAATCTACAATACCTAATGTATCTTTAAGTTCAATTTCTTTGGAACTCGAAGTGTCGATAAAGTAATTGTCTGTGAGGCAAAAGTGACCTGCTTCTAAAATCTAGATGGCTTAGAATGCTAATATAATAATAATATATAATAGAATGCTAAGAAAGCACCTCGAGTGCAAAGGGTTAAATAAAATCTGTCGTGGAAGCTTCCCAACCTAAGGGCTCGATAATCTAAAAATTCGACCGCGTTAAATACAATTCGCCGATGACCGACGACCAATGGTACGATAACAGCGGCCAGCGATATCGCTGTAGCTAATTAATTCGAGCCAGCCTTGAACTCTCAGCGTTAACCAGAACAAAGATCGCGCGTAGATGTCTTGAAAGCGAATACCGTTCGAGATTCGCACGGATCGTCGCTGTAGGAGCGCCCCGGCCTTTGCGACGCGATTAGGAAAACTCGTTATCTCCCGCTGTATGAGGAAGAAAGATTTATCTCGTTGTTTACTAAACACCGTGTCTCGAGTTAATAGGAATCGCGGAACGAAGTTTACAAACTCCTGCCCCAGCCTTTCGAGATATACGCACGAATAATACACAAAATCGCCGGCCTTTTTTTATTTATTTTATTATCCTCGTTCGTTCCGTGATAGTAAACCGTTTCATTCATGCTCTGCCCGCCGCTAGAGAATGTTTATTATGACGTCGGCGGCGAAAGGAGATAGATAGGCTCGACAGAGAAGAAATTCACCGACGTTTCGTGGGACCTGAACAGACCAAGGTAAAATAGAAACGAGTAACTCGATGATATTTACAAGTAAACAGTTTACTGAATACTTTGATGTTGTAGGATCTTATACCCTCAAGCTTGGATCACGAGAAACAGAGGAGGATCTCTGACACCAAAGTGAGTACCTCAAAGTATCAGTAAGTTG
>NC_071984.1:3494827-3497412 GCF_026283585.1 Hylaeus volcanicus | reverse complement strand
GTATCAGTAAGTTGCTACGAGACTCTAAATTCTATAGCAACTGAATTGATAAGAGTCTAGAACATTTTCCCTTGGAATCTATAAGTACATTCACCCTGCACTCCCTCGAATGACTAATATGTTAACACGAATCCTGATTTTTCAGAGCTGAGAAACGAAGCCAGTTCCTGGATCTTACAGCCACTTTCCAAGAACGATCACATCTACAGTCCCAAACAACTGCTGACCTACTACAGGACCTGGACCCACGACTGCCTTTGAAACGAGTCGCCAAACAACCGACACTTTTTAAATAATTAATTACTCTTGAAACAAGCACTGTTTGAAACGCGTAAGTCGGGCGGACGGTAGATGTCGAGGGATAAATAGAGCAACCAATGTTTACCTTGGCCTCTGGCACTCCGATGGCGACGTCACGACACTTTTTTCGCGGCTCGAGCGACGTTACGCGAGCGTTCCAGCGCGTTCGAGCGTAGAGAGGATCCGCGACGCCAGTAACACGCGTCCGTAAGGGAAACCCAGCCAAGATTGATACTGGTCGTGACCGTTCCGTGCCAGCGAGCGTTTCCAAGCGGGCGTAGGCGGAGTCACGCCGTTCGCGGACCCCACTGCTTATCGACGCCCTCCCGCGCTCGATTCCGCGACGTTTCTCCGCCTCCGCCGAAGCCAGAAGTGAATCCTCAGGTTCGCTCTGCCTTGGTCACCACGGGAATTGAAGAAATTAGAAAAGGGGAGTTGGTTCTTTCGTCATATTTCAAGTAAACCGATAAGGGAATGTCGGTAGGTTAGATTTGCAAGAGCAAGGCTTGAGAATTCTTCCAAACAAAGTTATACTCTCATTTTTTAAACATTGGATTTTAAGTTTAGAGAAAAATTCTATATACGTTTTTTGTAAGATTTCATGAGATCTGCAAGGAGAAAAAGTTTTAGTTCAAAATGTTCATTGTTAAGACAGCTACAAGCCATGGAAGGGGGCTAAGCCGTGGGAATTCTCAAAGTAGTCATTCCTCCATTTTTTAAAAATTGGCTTTTCAGTTTAGAGAAAAACTTTATACATGTTTTCTGTAAGGTTCCATGAGATCTGCAAGAAAAAAAAGTTTCAATCAAAAATATTCTTTATTAAAAGAAATATGAGTTCTGGAAGGAGACCAACCCTTGCGAATTCTCAAATAAGCCATTCCTCCATTTTTAAAAAATAGGCTCTTCACTTTACAGAAAAACTTTATATATGTTTTCTGTAAGGTTCCATGAGATCTACAAGAAAAAAAAGTTTCAATCAAAAATATTCGTTATTAAGAGAAATATGAGTTCTGGAAGGAGGCCAACCCTTGCGAATTCTCAAATAAGCCATTCCTCCATTTTTAAAAAATAGGCTTTTCACTTTAGAGAAAAACTTTATACATGTTTTCTGTAAGGTTCCATGAGATCTGCAAGGAAAAAAAGTTTCAATCAAAAATATTCTTTATTAAGAGAAATATGAGTTCTACAATGGAGGTCAACCTTTGCGAATTCTCAAATAAGCCACTCCTCCATTTTTAAAAAATAGGCTCTTCACTTTAGAGAAAAACTTTATACATGTTTTCTGTAAGGTTCCATGAGATCTACAAGGAGAAAAAGTTTCGATCCAAAATGTTTATTATTAACAGAGCTACGAATTTGTAAAGAATGCACCGATAAGACCTGGTAATGTTCTTGAGTAAATGAGGATGATGCAATCGCGGTCAGGTGACGTGTTTGGAAATCGCGTTGGCCAATCGTCGTTTTGCCCAGTAATCATTACCTAGAATCGAATCGGTGGATTTTAAGGTCACGGGGCCGCTGAATTTAATGGGAACACCGTTACGATGACCAAGGTTGGCGAATTGTGGCGCACACATCACTTACAGGCATGCATTGATATATTTCATTGAAATGTCTCCAATGCTGTCAACGTGGTTTCTTTTTATTAAAAATGTAGCGAGTACTCTTACGATTGAAAAGAATCACGTTACCTGATGTTTTATGATATTTTAATTTTGAAGCCAAGTAATTGGATTGGATTATGTTCAGCTTGAATTGCAAAGTATTCCTCAAAATACTGTAAAATTTTTTTTTTTAAATCTCCACTATAGAGTTATAATTTTGATTCTTTTCCTCGGAATTAATATTGCGCAAAATAGAAAGATTCTGTTGTATATTATATATTATATCTGTATATATGTATGTATCCGTTAACCAATTAATTGATTAATTGTGAACGCACGCGAAGAACACGAGATATCAACGGGCGAGGCGAAGAGACGTTCGCGAAGCAGAATAGAGGGGAAGGAAAAGCGTTCGCCATACTTTGGGCGTGGACTGTTGAACATTAAGCTCTTTCATTGGACGAGAGATCGACCTGGTGCAACGACTTGCACGCGCCAGCCCAGTAAGCATTTTTCCCCAATTCCCAGTCAATTATCGCATCAACTGGAGAGGCTGCACCGCGCAGGAACTTCGACGACCCCAACTGCAACCCTTTAGGAGCACTTCTGCCCCTTTTTTTATTAACTTATTGTAGCAAGAAATTTTTGGGAAATATCATTGGTTATCACGTAAGCTTATAT